>NC_080379.1:147926268-148165169 GCF_014773155.1 Arachis stenosperma
TCTTCTTTTATCCTATTTGATTTTCAGTTGCTTGGGGACAAGCAACAATTTAAGTTTGGTGTTGTGATGAGCGATAATTTATACGCTTTTTGGCATTGTTTTAGGTAGTTTTTAGTAAGATCAAGCTACTTTTAGGGATGTTTTCTTAGTTTTTATGATAAATTCACATTTCTGGACTTACTATGAGTTTTTGTGTTTTTCTGTGATTTCAGGTAAATTCTGACTGAAATTGAGGGATTTGAGCAAAACTCTGAAAAAGGCTGACAAAAGGACTGCTGATGCTGTTGGATTCTGACCTCCCTGCACTCGAAATGGATTTTTGGAGCTACAGAACTCTAATGGCGCGCTCTCAACGGCGTTGGAAAGTAGACATCCAGGGCTTTCCAGCAATATATAATAGTCCATACTTTATTCGAAGAATGACGACGTAACTTGGCGTTGAACGCCAAGTACACGCTCCTTTCTGGAGTTAACGCCAGAAAAACGTCATGATCCGGAGTTAAACGCCCAAAACACGTCATAACTCAAAGTTCAACTCCAGAAGCCTTAGCTCGTGTATTGATCAAGCTCAGCCCAAGCATACACCAAGTGGGCCCCGGAAGTGGATTTATGCATCAATTACTTACTCATGTAAACCCTAGGAGCTAGTTTATTATAAATAGAACATTTAACTATTGTATTAGATGTCTTTTAACCACGTATATCTTTGGTCTCAGTTTTGTTTTATTCTTCATCCTAAGAGGCTATTGATCACGTTTTAGGGGCTGGCCATTCGGCCATGCCTGGACCTCTTTCACTTATGTATTTTCAACGGTGGAGTTTCTGCACACCATAGATTAAGGGTGTGGAGCTCTGCTGTACCTCAAGTATTAATGAAGTTCTATTTTCTTTTATTCAAATCTCTCTTATTCTTATTCCAAGATATTCATTCGTACTCAAGAACATGATGAATGTGATGAGTTAAATAACCCTCATTATTATTCTCACTTATGAACGCGCGTGATTGACAACCACTTCCGTTCTACATGCAACAAGGCTTGAATGTGTATCTCTTAGATTCCCCAACAGAATCTTCGTGGTATAAGCTAGATAGATGGCGGCATTTATGAGGATCCGGAAAGTCTCACCTTGTCTGTGGTATTCCGAGTAGGATCCTGGGAATCCGGAAAGTCTAACCTTGTCTGTGGTATTCTGAGTAGGATTCCGGTAATGAATGACTGTGACGTGCTTCAAACTTGCAAGTGCTGGGCGTTAGTGACAGACGCAAAAGAATCAAGGGATTCTATTCCAGTAGGAGCGGGAATCAACCAGTGATTAGCCGTACTGTGACAGAGTGCGTGAGCATTAGTTTTCACTGCGAGGATGGGATGTAGCCATCAACCATGGGTGATGCCTCCAGACGATTAGCCATGCGACTGACAACCGCAGAGGACCATTTTCCCGAGAGGATTGAAAGTAGCCACCGCTGATGGTGAACCCCTATACACAGCTTGCCATGGAAAGGAGTAAGAAGGATTGGGTAGAAGCAGTAGGAGAGCAGGCGTCCTTGAGCCATACAGCATCTTCATGCACTTATCTGAAATTCCTACCAATGAATCTGCATAAGTATTTCTATCCTTTTTATTATTTATTTTCTATTTTATTCCTTTTTATTTATGATTCCAATAATCACAATTACCCTTTAATCTCCCTAACTGAGATCTACAAGGTGACCATAGCTTGCTTCATACCAACAATCTCTGTGGATTCGACCCTTACTCACGTAAGGTTTATTACTTGGACGACCCAGTACACTTGCTGGTTAGTTGAACGGAGTTGTGAAAATAAACAGTGCCATAAGAATATATTCATACAAGTACAAAGAACATGTGATCACAATTTCGTCCACCAAGTTTTTGGCGCCGTTGCCGGGGATTGTTCGAGTATGGACAACTGACGGTTCATCTTGTTGCTCAGATTAGGTAATTTTCTTTTCAAAAATCTTTTTCAAAATTTTTCTTTTTATTTCTCGTTTTTCAAAACTATTTTTTTTCGAAAAAAATTAATAAAAATCCAAAAAAAATTAGAAAATCATAAAAATAAAAAATATTTTGTGTTCTTGTTTGAGTCTTGAGTCAATTTTTAAGTTTGGTGTCAATTGCATGCTTTAAAAATTTTTTCTTGCATTTTTCGAAAATCCCATGCATTCATAGTGTTCTTCATGATCTTCAAGTTGTTCTTGACAAGTCCTCTTGTTTGATCTTGATGATTTCTTGTTTTGTGTCTTTTCTTGTTTTTCATGTGCATTTTTGCATTCATATTTTCCATGCATTAAAGATTTCTAAGTTTGGTGTCTTGCATGTTTTCTTTGCATTAAAAATTTTTCAAAATTATGTTCTTGATGTTCATCATGATCTTCAAAGTGTTCTTGGTGTTCATCTTGACATTCATAGCATTCTTGCATACATTCATGTTTTGATCTAAAAAATTTTCATGCATTGAGTATTTTTGTTATTTTTCTCTCTCATCATTAAAAATTCAAAAATAAAAAAATATCTTTTCCTTATTTCCCTCCAAATTTTCAAAATTTTGGGTTGACTTGGTCAAAAATTTTTAAAATTAGTTGTTTCTCACAAGTCAAGTCAAAATTTCAATTTCAAAAATCTTATCTTTTCAAAATCTTTTTCAAAAATCATATCTTTTTCATTTTTTTTATTATTTTCGAAAATTTAAAAAAAAAATTATTTTTCAAAATCTTTTTCTTATCTTTATATCATGTTTTCAAAAATTAGCTAACAATTAATGTGATTGGTTCAAAAATTTGAAGTTTGTTACTTTCTTGTTAAGAAAGGTTCAATCTTTAAATTCTAGAACCTTATCTTGTAGTTTCTTGTTAGTTAAGGCATTTTTAAAAAATTAAATCTTTTTCAAAATATCTTTTTTTTAAAACTTTTATCTTATTTTTTATCTTATCCTTTTCAAAATTTTATATTTTTCAAAATTTGATTTCAAAATATCTTATCTAACCTCTTATCTTCTTATCTTTTCAAATTTGATTTTCAAATCTTTTTCAATCAACTAACTAACTTTTTGTTTGTTTCTTATCTTTTTCAAAACCACCTAACTACTTCTCCCTCTTCTATTTTCGAAAATATCTCTTTCTTTTTCAAAAATTCTTTTTAATTAATTAATTGTTTCATGTTTTAATTTTAATTACATTTTATCTCTAATTTTCGAAAATCACTAACCTCTTTTTCAAAAATTATTTTCGAATTTCTTTTCTCTTCTCTTCTTCTATTTAATTATTTAATTACTAACACTTCTCTCCACCTCTCTTCATCCAAAAATCCGAACCTCCTTCTTCATTCTTCTACCCCTTTCTTTTTCTACTAACATAAAGGAATCTCTATACTGTGACATAGAGGATTCCTTCTTCTTTTCTTGTTTTCTTCTCTTTCATATGAGCAGGAACAAGGATAAAGGCACTCTTATTGAAATTGATCCAGAACCTGAAAGGACTCTGAAGAGAAAATTAAGAGAAGCTAAATTACAACAATCCAGAAACAACCTTTCAGAAATTTTCGAACAAGAAAAGGAGATGGCCGAAAATAATAATAATAATGCAAGGAGAATGCTTGGTGATTTCACAAAACCAACGTCCAAGTTTGATGGAAGAAGCATCTCCATTCCTGCCATTGGAGCCAATAACTTTGAGCTTAAGCCTCAACTAGTTGCTTTAATGCAACAAAACTGCAAGTTTTATGGACTTCCATCTGAAGATCCTTACCATTTTTAACTGAGTTCTTGCAGATCTGTGAGACTGTAAGACGAATGGAGTTGATCCTGAAGTCTACAGACTCATGCTTTTCCCTTTTGCTGTAAGACAGAGCCAGAGTATGGTTGGATTCACAACCCAAGGATAGCCTGGACTCATGGGATAAGCTGGTCAATGCCTTCTTGGATAAATTCTTTCCTCCTCAAAAGCTGAGCAAGCTGAGAGTGGATGTTCAAACCTTCAAACAAAAAGATGGTGAATCCCTCTATGAAGCTTGGGAAAGATACAAGCAGCTGACCAAAAGATGTCCATCTGACATGTTTTCAGAATGGACCATATTGGATATATTCTATTATGGTCTCTCTGAATTTTCGAAAATGTCATTGGATCATTCTGCAGGTGGATCTATTCACCTAAAGAAAACGCCTGAAGAGGCTCAAGAACTCATTGACATGGTTGCAAACAACCAGTTCATGTACACCTCTGAGAGGAATTCCGTGAATAATGGGGTACCTCAGAAGAAAAGAGTTCTTGAAATTGATACTCTGAATGCCATACTGGCTCAGAACAAAATGTTGACTCAACAGGTCAAGATAATCTCTCAAAATCTGAATGGATTGCAACATGCATCCAATAGTACTAGAGAGGTAGCTTCTGAAGAAGCTTATGATCCTGAGAACCCTGCCATGGCAGAGGTTAATTACTTAGGTGAACCTTATGGAAACACCTATAATTCATCATGGAGAAATCATCCAAATTTCTCCTGGAAGGATCAACAAAAACCTCAACAAGGTTTTAACAATGGTGGACGCAACAGGCTGGGCAATAGCAAGCCATATCCATCATCTTCTCAGCAACAGACAGAGAATTCTGAACAAAATAATTCTAATTTAGCTAATATAGTCTCTGATTTGTCAAAGGCCACTTTCAGTTTCATGAATGAAACCAGATCTTCCATCAGAAATCTGGAGGCACAAGTAGGCCAGCTGAGTAAGAAAGTTATTGAAACTTCTCCCAGTACTCTCCCAAGCAATACAGAAGAAAATCCAAAAGGAGAGTGCAAGGCCATTGATTTAATCAAAGTGACCGAATGCACTAGGGAGGAGGAGGACGAAAATCCTAGTGGGAAAGACCTCCTGGGACGTCCCTCAAGCAAGAAGGAATCTCCTATTAAGGATCCAGAGGAATCTGAGGCTCATCTAGAGACCATAGAGATTCCATTTAATCTCCTTCTGCCATTCATGAGCTCTGAAGACTATTCATCCTCTGAAGAGGATGAAGATGTGATTGGAGAGCAAGTTGCTCAATATTTAGGAGCTATCATGAAGCTGAATGCCAAGCTGTTTGGTAATGAGACTTGGGAAAGTGAACCTCCCCTGCTCATTAGTGAACTAGATGCTTGGATTCAGAGAACTCTACCTCAAAAGAAGCAAGATCCTGGCAAGTTCTCAATACCTTGTACCATTGGGTCCATGAGCTTTGAAAAAGCTCTATGTGATCTGGGGTCAGGGATAAATCTTATGCCACTCTCTGTAATGGAGAAGCTGGGGATCATTGAGGTACAACCTGCTTTGTTCTCATTACAATTGGCAGATAAGTCAATGAGGCAAGCCTATGGAATAGTAGAGGACGTGTTAGTAAAGGTTGAAGGCCTTTACATCCCTACTGATTTCATAATCCTAGACACTAGGAAGAAAGATGATGAATGCATCATCCTAGGAAGACCTTTCCTAGCCACAGCAGAAGCTGTGATAGATGTCAACAGAGGTGAGTTAGTCCTTCAATTGAATGGGGACTACCTTGTGTTTAAAGCACATGGCCATCCCTCTGTGACAAAAGAGAGTGAGCATGAAGAGCTTCTCTCAGTTCAGAGTCAAAAAGAAGAGCCTCCACAGTCAAACTCTAAGTTTGGTGTTGTGAAGCCACAACCAAACTCTAAGTTTGGTGTTCAAACCCCATATCCAAACTTTAAGTTTGGTGTTGGGACTATACACTAACATTGACCTGATCACCTTGTGGTTCCATGAGAGCCACTGTCAAGCTATTGACATTAAAGAAGCGCTTGTTGGGAGGCAACCCAATTTTATTTATCTAATTTAATTTTATTTTGTTTCTTTGTTATTTTTGTGTTTTATTAGGTACATGATCATGAGGAGTCACGAAAAAAAATCAAAAAAATTAAAAACAGAGTCAAAAACAGAAGAAAAAAATTTTCACCCTGGAGGTAGCGCAGACTGGCGTTCAACGCCAGTAAGGTGCATCTATCTGGCGTTCAACGCCAGAACAGAGCACCATTCTGGCGCTGAACGCCCAAAACAAGCAACAACCTGGCGTTAAACGCCAGGATGGTGCACAGAGAGGACAATCTGGCGCTGAACGCCAGAAACAAGCATGAAACTGGCGTTCAACGCCAGAAACATGCATAACATGGGCGTTAAACGCCCAGAACATGCACCAATGGGCGTTTGAACGCCAGGATGATGCATGAAGGCATGTTACATGCCTATATGGTGAAGGAATGGTATTTGTTTTCACCTCAAGATCTGTGGACCCCACAGGATCCTCACCTCAGGATCTGTGGCCCCCACAGGATCCCCACCTACCATATTCCCACCTTACCTTTTAATCCTAATCACACTCTCCTAATCCAAATCTCATTTCACTCTTCCCCATATCACACTTCCCAACATCTTCTTCATCAATCACCTCAATTCCTCTTCCCAATTACCCCATTCACCATTCACATCAACCTCCTCTTCCCCATAAACCTCACCTACCTCCATAAAATTCAAATTCACTTTCCCACCCATTCCCACCCAAATTGGCCGAACCTATACCCTCCCCTCTCCCTATAAATAGCCTTCCATTCTTCTTCATTTTCACACAATACAACCCCTTCTTCTCCCATATAGCCGAACCATCTCTCCCTCTCTACCATATACTCTTCTTCTTCTTCTACTATTCTTTTCTTTCTTGCTCGAGGACGAGCAAATTTTAAGTTTGGTGTGGTAAAAACATAAGCTTTTTTTGTTTTTCCATTACCAATGGCACCTAAGGCCGGAGTTTCCTCAAGAAAAGGGAAAGGGAAAGCAAAAGCTTCCACCTCCGAGTCATGGGAGATGGAAAGATTCATCTCCAAGAGCCACCAAGACCACTTCTATGATGTTGTGGCAAAGAAGAAAGTGATCCATGAGGTCCCTTTCAAACTCAAGAAGAATGAGTATCCGGAAATCCGACATGAAATTCAAAGAAGAGGTTGGGAAGTCATAGCCAACCCCATACAACAAGTTGGAATTTTAATGGTTCAAGAGTTCTATGCCAATGCATGGATCACTAGGAACCATGATCAAAGTATGAACCCGAATCCAAAGAATTATCTCACAATGGTTAGGGGGAAATACTTGGATTTTAGTTCGGAAAATGTGAGGTTGGCGTTTCATTTACCTATGATGCAAGGTGATGAACACCCCTACACTAGAAGGGTCAACTTTGATCAAAGGTTGGACCAAGTCCTTAGAGACATTTGTGTGGAAGGCGCCCAATGGAGAATAGACTCCAAAGGCAAGCCAGTCCAACTAAGAAGACTGGACCTCAAACCTGTGGCTAGAGGATGGTTGGAGTTCATCCAAAGATCCATCATCCCTACAAGCAACCGATCTGAAGTTACTGTGGATCGGGCCATCATGATTCATAGCATCATGATTGGAGAGGAAGTGGAAGTTCATGAAGTCATCTCCAATGAACTCTACAAAATAGCTGACAAGCCTTCACACATGGCACGGCTAGCCTTCCCCCACCTTATATGTCATCTATGTTACTCAGCTGGAGTTATCATAGAAGGAGATGTCTCCATTGAAGAAGACAAGCCCATCACCAAGAAAAGGATGGAGCAAGCAAGAGAAGCTCCTCACGGCCCTCAAGAAGTGCATGAGGAAGCTCATCATCAACAAATTCCTGAGATGCCTCAAGGAATGCACTTTCCTCCCAACAACTATTGGGAGCAACTCAACACCTCCTTAGAAGATTTGAGCCATAATGTTGAACAATTAAGGGTGGAACATCATGAGCACTCCATCATTCTCCAAGAAATAAGACAAGATCAAAGAGCAATGAGGGAGGAGCAACAAAGGCAAGGAAGGGACATAGAAGAGTTGAAAAACATCATGGGTCCTTCAAGAAGAAGACGCCACTAGAGGTGGATTCATTCCTTGTTCTTTATTTCTTTCTGTTTTTGGTTTTTAATTATTGTGTTTATCTATGTTTTGTGTCTCTATTTCATGATCATTAGTATGTAACCATGCCTTAAAGCTATGAATAAAATCCATTAGTCCTTCACCTCTCTTAAAAGAAAAATGTTTTAATCCAAAAGAACAAGAAGTACATAATTTTCGAAATTATTATTGAATTTAGTTTAATTATATTGATGTGGTGACAATATTTTTGCTTTCTGAATGAATGCTTGAACAGTGCATATGTCTTTGGATCTTGTTGTTTATGAGTGTTAAAATTGTTGGTTCTTGAAAGAATGATGAACAAAGAGAAATGTTATTGATGATCTGAAAAACATCATGAAATTGATTCTTGAAGCAAGAAAAAGCAGTAAAAAAAATGGCGAAAATTTTAAAGCAAGGATCCAAGGCTTTGAGCATTAATGGATAGGAGGGCCCAAGGAAATTAAATCCAGGCCTAAGCGGCTAAATCAAGCCGTCCCTAACCATGTGCTTGTGTCATGAAGGTCCAAGTGAAAAGCTTGAGACTGAATGGTTAAAGTCGTGATCCAAAGCAAAAGAGTGTGCTTAAGAGCTCTGGACACCACTAATTGGGGACTTTAGCAAAGCTGAGTCACAATCTGAAAAGGTTCACCCAGTTATGTGTCTGTGGCATTTGTGTATCCGGTGGTAATACTGGAAGACAAAGTGCTTAGGGCCACAGCCAAGACTCAAAAGTAGCTGTGTTCAAGAATCAACATGCTTAACTAGGAAAGTCAATAACACTATCCCAAATTCTAAGTTCCCAGAGACGCCAATCACTCTGAACTTCAAAGGAAAAAGTGAGATGCCAAAACTGTTCAGAAGCAAAAAGCTACAAGTCCCGCTCATGTAATTAAATTAATATTCATTGATATTTTGGACTTTATAGTATATTCTCTTCTTTTTATCCTATTTGATTTTCAGTTGCTTGGGGACAAGCAACAATTTAAGTTTGGTGTTGTGATGAGCGGATAATTTATACGCTTTTTGGCATTGTTTTTAGGTAGTTTTTAGTAAGATCAAGCTACTTTTAGGGATGTTTTCTTTAGTTTTTATGATAAATTCACATTTCTGGACTTTACTATGAGTTTGTGTGTTTTTCTATGATTTCAGGTAAATTCTGACTGAAATTGAGGGATTTGAGCAAAACTCTGAAAAAGGCTGACAAAAGGACTGCTGATGCTGTTGGATTCTGACCTCCCTGCACTCGAAATGGATTTTCTGGAGCTACAGAACTCTAAATGGCGCGCTCTCAACGGCGTTGGAAAGTAGACATCCAGGGCTTTCCAGCAATATATAATAGTCCATACTTTATTCGAAGAATGACGACGTAACTTGGCGTTGAACGCCAAGTACACGCTCCTTTCTGGAGTTAAACGCCAGAAAAACGTCATGATCCGGAGTTAAACGCCCAAAACACGTCATAACTCAAAGTTCAACTCCAAGAGAAGCCTTAGCTCGTGTATTGATCAAGCTCAGCCCAAGCATACACCAAGTGGGCCCCGGAAGTGGATTTATGCATCAATTACTTACTCATGTAAACCCTAGGAGCTAGTTTATTATAAATAGAACATTTAACTATTGTATTAGATGTCTTTTAACCACGTATATCTTTGGTCTCAGTTTTGTTTTATTCTTCATCCTAAGAGGCTATTGATCACGTTTTAGGGGGCTGGCCATTCGGCCATGCCTGGACCTCTTTCACTTATGTATTTTCAACGGTGGAGTTTCTGCACACCATAGATTAAGGGTGTGGAGCTCTGCTGTACCTCAAGTATTAATGAAGTTCTATTTTCTTTTATTCAAATCTCTCTTATTCTTATTCCAAGATATTCATTCGTACCCAAGAACATGATGAATGTGATGAGTTAAATAACCCTCATTATTATTCTCACTTATGAACGCGCGTGATTGACAACCACTTCCGTTCTACATGCAACAAGGCTTGAATGTGTATCTCTTAGATTCCCCAACAGAATCTTCGTGGTATAAGCTAGATAGATGGCGGCATTTATGAGGATCCGGAAAGTCTCACCTTGTCTGTGGTATTCCGAGTAGGATCCTGGGAATCCGGAAAGTCTAACCTTGTCTGTGGTATTCCGAGTAGGATTCCGGTAATGAATGACTGTGACGTGCTTCAAACTTGCAAGTGCTGGGCGTTAGTGACAGACGTAAAAGAATCAAGGGATTCTATTCCAGTAGGAGCGGGAACCAACCAGTGATTAGCCGTACTGTGACAGAGTGCGTGAGCATTAGTTTTCACTGCGAGGATGGGATGTAGCCATCAACCATGGGTGATGCCTCCAGACGATTAGCCATGCGACTGACAACCGCAGAGGACCATTTTCCCGAGAGGATTGAAAGTAGCCACCGCTGATGGTGAACCCCTATACACAGCTTGCCATGGAAAGGAGTAAGAAGGATTGGGTAGAAGCAGTAGGAGAGCAGGCGTCCTTGAGCCATACAGCATCTTCATGCACTTATCTGAAATTCCTACCAATGAATCTGCATAAGTATTTCTATCCTTTTTATTATTTATTTTCTATTTTATTCCTTTTTATTTATTGTTCCAATAATCACAATTACCCTTTAATCTCCTAACTGAGATCTACAAGGTGACCATAGCTTGCTTCATACCAACAATCTCTGTGGATTCGACCCTTACTCACGTAAGGTTTATTACTTGGACGACCCAGTACACTTGCTGGTTAGTTGAACGGAGTTGTGAAAATAAACAGTGCCATAAGAATATATTCATACAAGTACAAAGAACATGTGATCACAATTTCGTCCACCACCACTCCTCAGTTGAACTGCTTGACATTCCTCTGTTATCTGTTTAGATATTTGCTGTTTTGCTTGATTCAACTGCAGTTCTATGTTCTTGTTAGCAACTTTAGTATCATGAAGCATTTCTTTGAATTCTGCTAACTGTTCTGTCATCAGGAGCAATTGTTGATTAAGCTCATTCATCTGTTCTTGAGGATTAGGATCAGTGACTACTGCCATGACTTCCTCTTTTGGAGAGAACTCATTGCTAGAATATAAGTATTGGTTTCTAGCAACAGTGTCTATAAGCTCTTGAGCTTCTTCAATTGTCTTCCTCATGTGTATAGACCCACCAGCTGAGTGGTCTAAAGACATCTGAGCTTTTTCTGTAAGCCCATAGTAGAAGATGTCTAACTGTACCCACTCTGAAAACATTTCAGAGGGGCATTTTCTAAGCATACCTCTATACCTCTCCCAGGCATTGTAAAGGGATTCATTGTCCTCTTGTTTAAAGCCTTGGATGTCCAGCCTTAGCTGTGTCATCCTCTTTGGAGGGTAAAAATGATTCAGAAATTTGTCTGATAACTGTTTCCATGTCTTTATGCTTGCTGTAGGTTGGTTATTCAACCACCTTTTTGCTTGATCTTTTACAGCAAATGGGAACAGTAATAGTCTGTAGACATCCTGATCTACCTCTTTATCATGTACTGTGTCAGCAATTTGTAAGAACTGTGCCAGAAACTCAGTAGGTTCTTCCTGTGGAAGACCGGAATACTGGCAATTTTGCTGCACTATGAATGAGTTGAGGGTTTAGCTCAAAGCTGCTTGCTTTGATGGGAGGTGTACAGATGCTACTCCCATATGCAGCTGTAATGGGGTTAGCATATGACCCCAGAGTCCTTTTGGACTGATTAGTCCCACTTAAATCCATAATGGACAAAAGGGAAATGATAATGATTGCAAAGAGATAAATTTTGTTTTTTTTTTTGAATTAACCGAAAAAAATAAAATAAAACAAAAGGAAAATAAAATAAAATTTCGAAAATCAAAAAGAAAATAAGATCAAAACAAATTGAGAACTGAATCAAATAGTTAATTAGAAATATTTTGAAAAAGGCAATTAGAGAGATATGATTGAAAAGTTTTTATGAAAAAGATTTGATTTTTGAAAAGAGGAAAGAGAAAAACCACGAATGACACCAAACTTAAAATTTTAGAAAATCAAATACTAATTTTTTCGAAAATTTTGAAAGGAAAAACACAAAGAGGACACCAAACTTAGGACTTTTATGAATCAAAAAGGGACTAAGAACATGCAAAATCGAAAATTAAAAGAAAAACAAAGGCATGCAATTGACACCAAACTTAAAATATGAAACTAGACTCAACTAAAAGTCTCTAAACCAACAAAAATAAAACAGTCCTAATCTAAGCAACAAGATAAGCCGTCAGTTGTCCAAACTCGAACAATCCCCGGCAACGGCGCCAAAAACTTGGTGCACGAAATTGCAATCACACTTTTGCAACTCCGCACAACTAACCAGCAAGTGCACTGGGTCGTCCAAGTAATACCTTGCGTGAGCAAGGGTCGATCCCACGGAGATTGTCGGCTTGAAGCAAGCTATGGTTATCTTGTAAATCTTAGTCAGGATATCAGAAATTATAAGGATTGTTTGTAAAAAGCAAAAGAACATGAAATGGTTACTTGTATTGCAGTAATGGAGAATAGGTTGAGGTTTTGGAGATGCTCCATCTTCTGAATCTCTGCTTTCCTGCTGTCTTCTTCATCAAACACGCAAGGCTCCTTCCATGGCAAGCTGTATGTAGGGTTTCACCGTTGTCAGTGGCTACCTCCCATCCTCTCAGTGAAAATGTTCCTATGCTCTGTCACAGCATGGCTAATCATCTGTCGGTTCTCGGTCAGGCCGGAATAGAATCCATTGATTCTTTTGCGTCTGTCACTAACGCCCCACCTGCTAGGAGTTTGAAGCACGTCACAGTCATTCAATCATTGAATCCTACTCAGAATACCACAGACAAGGTTTAGACCTTCCGGATTCTCTTGAATGCCGCCATCAGTTCTAGCTTATACCACAAAGATTCCGATTAAAGAATCCAAGAGATATCTACTTAATCTAAAATAGAACGGAGGTGGTTGTCAGGCACACGTTCATAGTTGAGAATGATGATGAGTGTCACGGATCATCACATTCATCCGGGTTAAGAGCAAGTGATATCTTAGAATGGAAGCAAGCATGATTGAATAAGAAACAGTAGTAATTGCATTAATCCATCAAGACACAGCAGAGCTCCTCACCCCCAACCATGGGGTTTAGAGGCTCATGCCGTGGAAGGTACACAAAGAAACATGTAAAAATGTCATGAGGTCATAAGGTACAGATACAATGTCAAAAGATCCTATTAATAGTAAACTAGTATCCTAAGGTTTTACAGAAATGAGTAAATGACAGAAAAATCCACTTCCGGGCCCACTTGGTGTATGCTTGGGCTGAGCAATGAAGCATTTTCGTGTAGAGACCTTTTCTGGAGTTAAACGCCAGCTTTCATGCCAGTTTGGGCGTTTAACTCCAAGTTTTATGCCAGTTCCAGCGTTTAACGCTGGAATTCCTGAGGGTGACTTTGAACGCCGGTTTGGGCCATCAAATCTTGGGCAAAGTATGGACTATCATATATTGCTGGAAAGCCCAGGATGTCTACTTTCCAATGCCGTTGAGAGCGCGCCAATTGGGCTTTTGTAGCTCCAGAAAATCCACTGCGAATGCAGGGAGGTCAGAATCCAACAGCATCTGCAGTCCTTTTCAGTCTCTGAATCAGATTTTTGCTCAGAACCTTCAATTTCAGTCAGAAAATACCTGAAATCACAGAAAAACACACAAACTCATAGTAAAGTCCAGAAAAGTGAATTTTAACTAAAAACTACTAAAAATATACTAAAAACTAACTAAAAGATACTAAAAACATACTAAAAACAATGCCAAAAAGTGTACAAATTATCCGCTCATCACCCTCTATGAAGCTTGGAAAGATACAAGCAATTGATCAAAGGTGTCCTTCTGACATACTTTCAGAATGGAGCATCTTATGTATATTCTATGATGGTCTGTCTGAATTGTCCAAGATGTCATTAGACCACTCTGCTGGTGGATCTCTTCATCTGAAAAAAACCCCTGTAGAAGCCCAGGAACTCATTGAGATGGTTGTAAATAACCAGTTCATGTACACTTCTGAGAGAAATCCTGTGAATAATGGGATGACTCAGAAGAAAGGAGTTCTTGAGATTGATACTCTGAATGCCATATTGGCTCAGAACAAAATATTGACTCAGCAAGTCAATATGATTTCTCAGAATCTGACTAGATTGCAAGCTGCATCCGGCAGTACTAAAGAAGCCTCCTCTGAAGGAAAAGCTTATGACCCTGAGAATCCTACAATGGAAGAGGTGAATTACATGGGAGAATTCTATGGAAACACCTATAATCCTTTATAGAGAAATCATCCAAATTTCTCATGGAAGGATCAAGAGAAGCCTCAACAAGGCTTCAATAATAATAATAATAATCGTGGGAGAAATAGGTTTGGCAATAGCAAGCCTTTTCCATCATCTTTTCCGCAACAGACAGAGAATTCTGAGTAGAGCCTCTCTGACTTAGCAACCATAGTCTCTGATCTATCTAAGACCACTCTCAGTTTCATGACTGAAACAAGGTCTTCCATCAGAAATTTGGAGACCCAAGTAGGTCAGCTGAGTAAAAGAGTTACTGAAATCCCTCATAGTACTCTCCCAAGCAATACAGAAGTGAATCTAAAGAGAGAATGCAAGGCCATCAATATATCCAAAGTGGCCGAACCTATAGAGGAGGAAGAGGCAGTGATTTCCAGTGAGAAAGACCTCAATGGACGTCCACTGACCACTAAGGAGTTCCCTAATGAGGAACCAAAGGAATCTGAGGCACATACAGAGACCATAGAGATTCCACTAAACTTACTATTGCCATTCATGAGCTCTGATGAGTATTCTTCCTCTGAAGAGGATGAAGATATTATTGAAGAGCAAGTTGCTCGGTATCTAGGAGCAATCATGAAGCTGAATGCCAAGTTAATTGGTAATGAGACTTGGGAGGTTGAACCTTCATTGCTCAGCAATGAACTGAATGCCTTGGTTCAGCAAAAATTACCTCAGAAGAAACCGGATCCCGGAAGATTCTTAATACCTTGTACCATAGGTACTATGACCTTTGAGAAGGCTCTGTGTGACCTGGGGTCAAGTATAAACCTCATGCCACTTTCTGTAATGGAAAAACTAAGGATCTTTGAGGTACAAGATGCAAGAATCTCACTAGAGATGGTAGACAAATCAATGAAACAGGCTTATGGACTTGTAGAGAAAGTCTTAGTGAAGGTTGAAGGCCTTTACATCCCTGCTGACTTCATAATCCTAGACATTGGGAAGGATGAGGATGAATCCATCATCCTTGGAAGACCCTTCCTAGCCACAGCAAGGGCTG
The DNA here is from genome assembly GCF_014773155.1 of Arachis stenosperma. Lineage (NCBI taxonomy): Eukaryota > Viridiplantae > Streptophyta > Magnoliopsida > Fabales > Fabaceae > Arachis > Arachis stenosperma. The sequence goes on from NC_080379.1 coordinate 147,941,568, forward strand.
TAATTGATGTGGACAGAGGAGAGTTAGTCATTCAATTGAATGAGGACTACCTTGTGTTTAAGGCTCAAGGATCTTCCTCTGTAAACATGGAGAAGAAGCATGAAAATCTTCATCCAATTCTCTCCATACAGAGTCAAGCAGAGTCCCCACATTCAAACACTAAGTTTGGTGTTGGGAGGCCACAATCATGCTCTGAGTACCTGTGAAGCTCTGTAAGAGCTTCCTGTCAAGCTATTGACATTAAAGAAGTGCTTGTTGGGAGGCAACCCAATTTTATTTATCTATGTTACTTACTTTTCCATTTCAATTTCCATTATTAGTTTATGTTTTCTTTAGGTTGATGATCATGTGGAGTCACAAAAATAGCTGCAGAATTAAAGCAAAATAAAAAACAGCATCAAAAATAGCACACCCTAGAGGACAGACTTACTGGCTTTTAAATGCCAGTAAGGATAGCAGAATGGGTGTTTAACACCCAGTCTGGTAGCATTCTGGGCGTTAAACACCAGAATTGGTAGACAGACTGGCGTTTAACGCCAGAAAAGGGTGTCTGGTGTCTGGCTAGCATTAAACGCCAGAAGGGGGCATTAGCCTAGCATTTAAAGCCAGGAAAGGCAGCAAATTGGTGTTTAAATGCCAGAAAGAGCTATCCATGGGCTTTTACACGCCAGAAAGGTGCAGGGACCAGAATTCTTTGACACCTCAGGATCTGTGAACCCCACAGGATCCCCACCTACCCCAACTCTTTTTCTCTCCTTTTCACACCTTTCCATAACACTCTTCCCTAAAATAACCTCCACCAATCACCTCCATTTCTCCTCCAAAACCATCATATAACCCACCTACCCCCACCCATTCAAATTCAAACCATCTCCCTCCCAAACCTAACCCCTATTACAAGAATTCCTTCTCCACTCCACTCCTATATAAGCCCCTCATCACTCCTTCATTTTCACACATCATAACCACCTAAAACCCCCCTTGGCTGAACCATTCACACACCTCCATCTCCTCCATCTCTTCTTCCTCTAATCCTTTCTTTCTTCTTTTGCTTGAGGACGAGCAAACCTTTTAAGTTTGGTGTGGAAAAAAGCTCTTCTTTTTATTTTTCCATAACCATTAATGGCACCTAAGGCTGGAGAAACCTCTAGAAAGAGGAAAGGGAAGGCAGTTGCTTCCAACTCTGAGTCATGAGAGATGGAGAGATTCATCTCAAAAGTCCATCACTAGAAAGAGGATGGAGCAAACAAGAGAGCCCACTTATGGACCTCAACAAGAGCATGAGGAATTCCCTCATCAAGAAATCCTTGAGATGCCTCAAGAGATGCATTTTCCTCCACACAACTATTGGAAGCAACTCAACACCTCTTTAGGAGAATTGAGTTCCAACATGGAGCAACTAAGAGTGGAGCACCAAGAGTATTCCATCATCTTCTATGAAAACAAAGAAGACCAAAAGGCCATGAGAGAGGAGAAACAAAGGTAAGGAAGAGACATAAAGGAGCTCAAGAACTCTATTGGTTCTTCAAGAGGAAGAAGAAGCCATAATCACTAAGGTAGACCCGTTCTTTAATCTCCTTGTTTATTTTCTTTTCTATTTTCGGTTTTTATGCTTTATGTTTTCACTATGTTTGTGTCTTCATTACATGATCATTAGTATTTAGTGTCTATGTCTTAAAGCTATGAATGTTCCATGAATCTTTCACCTTTCTTAAATGAAAAATGTTTTTTGAAAAAGAAAAGAAGTACATGAATTTTGAATTCTATCTTGAAAATAGTTTAATTATTTTGATGTGGTGGCAATACTTTTTGTTTTCTGAATGAATGCTTGAGCAGTGCATATTTTTTATTGTGAAGTTTATGAATGTTAAAATTGTTGGCTCTTGAAAGAATAATGAAAAAGAGAAATGTTATTAATAATCTGAAAAATCATAAAATTGATTCTTGAAGCAAGAAAAAGCAGTGAAAAACACAAAGCTTGCGAAAAAAAGGCAAAAAATAAAGAAAAAGAAAGAAAAAGAAAAAGCAAGCAGAAAAAGTCAATAGCTCTTTAAACCAAAAGGCAAGAGCAAAAAGCCAGTAACCCTTTAAACTAAAAGGCAAGGGTAAAGAGGATCCAAGACTTTGAGCATCAGTGGATAGGAGGGCCCAAAGGAATAAAATCCTGGCCTAAGCGGCTAAATCAAGCTGTCCCTAACCATGTGCTTGTGTCATGAAGGTCCAAGTGAAAAGCTTGAGACTGAGTGGTAAAAGTCGTGATCCAAAGCAAAAAGAGTGTGCTTAAGAACTCTGGGCACCTCTAACTGGGGACTCTAGCAAAGCTGAGTCACAATCTGAAAAGGTTCACCCAGTTATGTGTCCGTGGCATTTATGTATCCGGTGGTAATATTGGAAAACAAAATGCTAAGGGTCACGGCCAAGACTCATAAAGTAGCTGTGTTCAAGAATCAACATACTAAACTAGGAGAATCAATAACACTATCTGAATTCTGAGTTCCCATGGATGCCAATCATTCTGAACTTCAAAGGATAAAGTGAGAAGCCAAAACTGTTCAGAAGCAAAAAGCTACTAGTCTCGCTCATCTAATTGGAACTAGGCTTCATTGATATTTTGAAATTTATTGTATTTTCTCTTCTTTTTATCCTATTTTGTTTTTAGTTGCTTGGGGACAAGTAACAATTTAAGTTTGGTGTTGTGATGATCGGATAATTTATACGCTTTTTGGCATTATTTTTACATAGTTTTTAGTATGTTTTAGTTACTTTTTATTATATTTTTATTAGTTTTATGCAAAAATCACATTTCTGGACTTTACTATGAGTTTGTGTATTTTTCTGTAATTTCAGGTATTTTCTGACTGAAGTTGAGGGACCTGAGCAAAAATCTTATTCAGAGGTTGAGAAAGGACTGCAAATGCTGTTGGATTATGACCTCCTTGCACTCAAACGCATTTTTCTGGAGCTACAGAAGTCCAATTGGCGCATTCTTAATTGGGCTAGAAAGCTAACATCCTGGGCTTTCCAGTAATATATAATAGTTTATACTTTACTCGAGATTTGATGGCCTAAACTGGCATTAAAACGCCCACCAGAGACCCTTTTCTAGCGTAAAACGCCGGAACTGGCACCAGAACGGGAGTTAAACGCCCAAACTGGCATCCAAGCTGGCGTTTAACTCTAAAAAAGACCTATGTACGTGTAAAGCTCAATGCTCAGCCCAAGCACACACCAAGTGGGTCCCGGAAGTGAATTTCTGCACTATCTGCACTTAGTTACTTATTTTCTGTAATCCTTAGTAACTAGTTTAGTATAAATAGCACTTTTTCCTATTGTATTGGAATATTTGGATAAACTTTTATGCCATTTTTCACATTTGGGGAGGCTGGCCATTCGGCCATGCCTAGATGATGAGCGGATAATTTGTACACTTTTTGGCATTGTTTTTAGTATGTTTTTAGTATCTTTTAGTTAGTTTTCAATATATTTTTATTAGTTTTTAGTTAAAATTCACTTTTCTGGACTTTACTATGAGTTTGTGTGTTTTTCTGTGATTTCAGGTATTTTCTCACTGAAATTGAAGGTTCTGAGCAAAAATCTGATTCAGAGACTGAAAAGGACTGCAGATGCTGTTGGATTCTGACCTCCCTGCACTCGAAGTGGATTTTCTGGAGCTACAGAAGCCCAATTGCGCGTTCTCAACGGCATTGGAAAGTAGACATCCTGGGCTTTCCAGCAATATATGATAGTCCATACTTTGCCCAAGATTTGATGGCCCAAACCGGCGTTCAAAGTCACCTACAGAAATTCCAGCGTTAAACGCCGGAACTGGCATAAAACTTGGAGTTAAACGCCCAAACTGGCATAAAAGCTGGCGTTTAACTCCAGAAAAGGTCTCTACACGAAAATGCTTCATTGCTCAGCCCAAGCACACACCAAGTGGGCCCGGAAGTGGATTTTTCTGTCATTTACTCATTTCTGTAATACCTTAGGATACTAGTTTACTATTAATAGGATCTTTTGACATTGTATCCGGACCTTATGACCTCATGACATTTTTACACGTTTCTTTGTGTACCTTCCACGGCATGAGTCTCTAAACCCCATGGTTGGGGGTGAGGAGCTCTGCTGTGTCTTGATGGATTAATGCAATTACTACTGTTTCTTATTCAATCATGCTTGCTTCCATTCTAAGATATCACTTGCTCTTAATCCGGATGAATGTGATGATCCGTGACACTCATCATGTTTTCAACTATGAACGTGTGTCTGACAACCACCTCCGTTCTATTTTAGATTAAGTAGATATCTCTTGGATTCTTTAATCGGAATCTTCGTGGTATAAGCTAGAACTGATGGCGGCATTCAAGAGAATCCGGAAGGTCTAAACCTTGTCTGTGGTATTCTGAGTAGGATTCAATGACTGAATGACTGTGACGTGCTTCAAACTCCTGAAGGCGGGGCGTTAGTGACAGACGCAAAGAATCACTGGATTCTATTCCGGCCTGAACGAGAACCGACAGATGATTAGCCATGCTGTGACAGAGCATCGGGACGTATTTTCACTGAGAGGATGGAGGTAGCCACTGACAACGGTGAAACCCTACATACAGCTTGCCATGGAAGGAGCCTTGCGTGTTTGATGAAGAAGACAGTAGGAAAGCAAAGATTCAGAAGATGGAGCATCTCCAAAGCCTCAACCTACTCTCCATTACTGCAAAACAAGTACCTACTTCATGTTCTTTTGCTTTTCACAATCAATCCTGATAATCTCTGATATCCTGACTAAGATTTACAAGATAACCATAGCTTGCTTCAAGCCGACAATCTCCGTGGGATCGACCCTTGCTCACGCAAGGTATTACTTGGACGACCCAGTGCACTTGCTGGTTAGTTGTGCGGGATTGCAAAAGTGTGATTGCAATTTCGTGCACCAAGTTTTTGGCGCCGTTGCCGGGGATTGTTCGAGTTTGGACAACTGACGGCTTATCTTGTTGCTTAGATTAGGACTGTTTTATTTTTGTAGGTTTAGAGTCTTTTATTTGAGTCTAGTTTCATATTCTAAGTTTGGTGTCAATTGCATGCTTTTGTTTTTCTTTTAGTTTTTCGAAATTGCATGTTCTTAGTCCCTTTTTGATTCATAAAAGTTCTAAGTTTGGTGTCCTCTTTGTGTTTTTCCTTTCAAAATTTTTGAAAAATTAATATTTGATTTTCTAAAATTTTAAGTTTGGTGTCTTTTTGTTGTTTTTCTCTTTCCTCTTTTTAAAAATCATATCTTTTTCATAAAAATTTTTCAATCATATCTTCTTAATTGCTATTTTCAAAATCTTTTTAATTAACTAATTGATTCAGTCATCAATTTGCTTTGATTTTATTTTCTTTTTGATTTTCGAATTTTTCTTTTAATTTCCTTTTATTTTATTTTGATTTTTTCGTTTAATTCAGAAAAAAAAACAAAACAAAATTTATCCCTTTGCAATCATTATCATTTCCCTTTTGTCCATTATGGACTTAAGTGGGATTAATCAGTCCAAAAGGACTCTGGGGTCATATGCCAACCCCATTACAGCTGCATATGGGAGTAGCATTTGTACACCTCCCATCAAAGCAAGCAGCTTTGAGCTAAACCCTCAACTCATTATCATAGTGCAGCAAAATTGCCAGTATTCCGGTCTTCCACAGGAAGAACCTACTGAGTTTCTGGCACAGTTCTTACAAATTGCTGACACAGTACATGATAAAGAGGTAGATCAGGATGTCTACAGACTATTACTGTTTCCATTTGCTGTAAAAGATCAAGCTAAAAGGTGGTTGAATAACCAACCTACAGCAAGCATAAAGACATGAAAACAGTTATCAGACAAATTCCTGAATCATTTTTACCCTCCAAAGAGGACGACACAGCTAAGGCTGGACATCCAAGGCTTTAAACAAGAGGATAATGAATCCCTTTATAATGCCTGGGAGAGGTATAGAGGTATGCTTAGAAAATGCCCCTCTGAAATGTTTTCAGAGTGGGTACAGTTAGACATCTTCTACTATGGGCTCACAGAAAAAGCTCAGATGTCTTTAGACCACTCAGCTGGTGGATCTATACACATGAGGAAGACAATTGAAGAAGCTCAAGAGCTTATAGACACTGTTGCTAGAAATTAATACTTATATTCTAGCAATGAGTTCGTCCCAAAAGAGGAGGACATGACAATAGTCACTGATCCTAATCCTCAAGAACAGATGATTGAGCTTAATCAACAATTGCTCCTGATGACAGAACAGTTAGCAGAATTTAAAGAAATGCTCTATGATACTAAGGTTGCTAACAAGAACATAGAACTGCAGTTGAATCAAGCAAAACAGCAAATATCTAAACAGATAACAGAGGAATGTCAAGCAGTTCAACTGAGGAGTGGGAAGACACTGAATGCCACTGCTCAAAAGAGCAAAAAGCCAAACAAGGAACAATTGACAGAGGATGACCAAACCACTGTTCAAAATCCCTCTGAGGACAGTAAGAGCCCAGAGAGGAATACTTTTGGCGTTCAAACGCCAGAAAGGGAAGGAAAGCTGGCGTTAAACGCCCATTCCTTGCCCAGTTCTGGCGTTCAAACGCCAGAAAAGGGGGAAAAGTTGGCGTTAAACGCCCATTTTCCACCCAATCCTGGCGTTCAAACGCCAAGGGAGGATCAGACACCTGAGAGTGCTGATAATAATCCCTCTAACAAGGCTTCTTCAACCACTTCTGTAAGGAATAAACCTGCAGCATCTAAGGTTGAAGAATATCAAGCCAAGATGCCTTATCCTCAGAAACTCCGCAAAGCGGAACAGGATAAGCAATTTGCTCGCTTTGCAGACTATCTAAGGACTCTTGAAATAAAGATTCCGTTTGCAGAGGCACTTGAGCAAATACCTTCTTATGCTAAGTTCATGAAGGAGATCTTAAGTCATAAGAAGGATTGGAGAGAAACTGAAAAAGTATTTCTCACTGAAGAATGCAGTGCAGTCATTCTGAAAAGCTTACCAGAAAAGCTTCAAGATCCTGGAAGCTTTATGATACCGTGCACATTAGAGGGCGCTTGCACCAAGATAGCCCTATGTGATCTTGGAGCAAGCATCAATCTAATACCTGCATCCACTATCAGAAAGCTTGGGTTGGCTGGAGAAGTCAAACCAACCAGGATATGCCTCCAACTTGCTGATGGCTCCATTAAACACCCATCAGGCATAATAGAGGATATGATTGTCAAGGTTGGGCCATTTGCCTTTCCAACTGACTTTGTGGTGCTGGAAATGGAGGAGCACAAGAGTGCAACTCTCATTCTAGGAAGACCTTTCCTAGCAACTGGACGAACTCTCATTGATGTACACAAAGGGGAAGTAACTCTGAGAGTCAATGAGGATGAGTTCAAGTTGAATGCTGTGAAAGCTATGCAGCATCCAGACACACCAGAGGACTGCATGGGCGCTGACATTATTGACTCTCTGGTAGAAGAGATCAATATGACTGAAAGCCTAGAATCAGAGCTTGAGGACATCTTCAAAGATGCTCAACCTGATCAAGAAGAACCAGAGGAAACAAAGGAATTTTCGAAAATTCCTCAGGAGGAGGATAAACCTCCCAAACCTGAACTCAAACCTCTACCATCATCTCTGAAATATGCATTTCTGGGAGAAGGTGACACTTTTCCAGTGATTATAAGCTCAGCTTTGAATCCACAGGAAGAGGAAGCACTAATTCAAGTGCTAAGGACACACAAGACAGCTCTTGGGTGGTCCATAAGTGATCTTAAGGGCATTAGCCCAGCTAGATGCATGCACAAGATCCTGTTGGAGGATAATGCCAAACCAGTGGTTCAACCACAAAGGCGGCTAAATCCAGCCATGAAGGAAGTGGTGCAGAAAGAGGTCACTAAATTACTAGAGGCTGGGATTATTTATCCTATTTCTGATAGCCCCTGGGTGAGCCCTGTCCAAGTTGTCCCCAAAAAGGGAGGCATGACAGTGGTTCATAATGAAAAAAATGAACTGGTTCCTACAAGAACAGTCACAGGGTGGCGTATGTGTATTGACTACAGAAGGCTCAATACAGCCACCAGAAAGGATCATTTTCCTTTACCATTCATAGACCAAATGCTAGAAAGACTAGCTGGTCATGCCTATTACTGCTTTTTGGATGGCTATTCAGGCTATAACCAAATTGCAGTAGATCCCCAGGACCAAGAGAAAACAGCATTTACTTGCCCTTCTGGCGTGTTTGCCTATAGGAGGATGCCTTTTGGTCTGTGCAATGCACCTGCAACCTTTCAGAGGTGCATGCTCTCTATCTTCTCAGATATGGTAGAAAAATTTCTGGAAGTCTTCATGGATGACTTTTCAGTATATGGAGACTCATTCAGCTCCTGTCTTAACCACCTGTCACTTGTCCTGAAAAGGTGCCAAGAGACTAACCTGGTTTTAAACTGGGAGAAATGTCACTTTATGGTGACTGAAGGAATTATCCTTGGGCACAAAATTTCAAGCAGGGGAATAGAAGTGGATAAGGCAAAGGTAGAGGTAATTGAAAAATTACCACCACCTGCCAATGTTAAGGCAATCAGAAGCTTTCTGGGGCATGCAGGATTCTATAGAAGATTTATAAAGGATTTTTCGAAAATTGCAAAACCTTTGAGTAACATGCTAGCTGCTGACACACCATTTGTGTTTGACACACAGTGTCTGCAAGCATTTGAGACCCTGAAAGCTAAGCTGGTCACAACACCAGTCATCTCTGCACCAGATTGGACATTGCCATTTGAATTAATGTGTGATGCCAGTGACCATGCCATTGGTGCAGTGTTGGGACAGAGGCATAACAAGCTTCTGCACGTCATTTATTATGCCAGCCGTGTTCTAAATGACGCACAGAAGAACTACACAACCACAGAAAAAGAATTACTTGCAGTGGTTTATGCCATTGACAAGTTTAGATCCTATCTAGTGGGATCCAAAGTGGTTGTGTACACTGACCATGCTGCTCTTAAATACTTACTCACAAAGCAGGATTCAAAACCCAGGCTTATCAGATGGGTATTGCTTCTGCAAGAGTTTGATATAGAAATAAGAGACAGAAAAGGGACAGAGAACCAAGTAGCTGATCATCTGTCCCGAATAGAACCAGTAGCTGGGACGTCCCTCCCTTCTACTGAGATCTCTGAGACTTTCCCAGATGAGCAACTCTTTGCCATTCAGGAAGCTCCATGGTTTGCAGATATTGCAAATTATAAAGCTGTGAGGTTCATACCCAAGGAGTACAGCAGTGTGCAAAGAAAGAAATTAATTTCAGATGCCAAGTACTACCTCTGGGATGAACCATATCTCTTTAAGAGATGTGCTGACGGAGTGATCCGCAGATGTATACCCAGAGAAGAAGCACAAAGGATCCTATGGCACTGCCATGGATCACAGTATGGAGGACATTTTGGAAGTGAGCGAACAGCCACTAAAGTCCTCCAGTGTGGCTTCTACTGGCCTACTCTCTATAAAGATTCCCGAGAGTTTGTGCGTAACTGTGACAGTTGCCAAAGAGCTGGTAACCTGCCTCACGGATATGCCATGCCTCAACAAGGGATATTAGAGATAGAATTGTTTGATGTATGGGGAATTAACTTTATGGGGCCATTCCCACCATCATACTCAAACACTTACATTCTGGTGGCAGTGGACTATGTATCTAAGTGGGTAGAAGCAATTGCTACACCCACTAATGATACCAAGACCGTGCTGAAATTCCTCCAGAAACACATTTTCAGCAGATTTGGCGTTCCCAGAGTGCTAATCAGTGACGGGGGCACTCATTTCTGCAATAGACTGCTACACTCTGCTATGGTGAGACATGGAATTAGCCATAAAGTGGCAACTCCATATCATCCATAGACAAATGGGCAAGCTGAAGTCTCTAACAGAGAGCTAAAAAGAATCCTGGAACGGACTGTGATAGCCCGAAGAAAGGATTGGGCAAAGAGCTTGGATGATGCTCTGTGGGCATACAGAACAGCATTCAAGACTCCTATACGAACCTCTCCATACCAACTGGTGTATGGGAAGGCCTGTCATTTGCCCGTGGAACTGGAACATAAAGCCTACTGGGCAACCAGATTCTTAAACATGGATGCTCAGTTAGCTGGTGAAAAAAGATTGCTCCAGCTAAATGAGCTAGAGGAGTTCAGACTCAATGCCTTTGAAAATGCTAAAATTTATAAGGAAAAGGCAAAGAAGTGGCATGACAAGAGATTGTCAACCAGAGTCTTTGAGCCAGGACAAAAAGTTCTGCTCTTCAACTCCAGGCTCAAATTGTTTCCAGGAAAACTCAAATCCAGGTGGAAGGGTCCGTATGTGATTACAAGAGTGTCCCCATATGGATATGTTGAGCTTCAGGATGTTGATTCTGACAAAAAGTTCATTGTTAATGGACAGAGGATCAAGCATTATCTTGAAAGCAATTTTGAGCAGGAATGCTCAAAACTGAGACTTGAGTGATTCTCAGTGAAGGTCCAGCTAAAGACAGTAAAGAAGCGCTTGCTGGGAGGCAACCCAGTCATTAGGAGGTCGTATGAATTATTTTTACAGAGGCAAGTATCAAAAATGAAGGAATTCACAGAGTTACAGAAGGATTCAGCTCAAAAAGCAGAGAAAATGAGCTTACTGGCGAAAAAACGCCAGTAAGGGGCATTTTGGGCATTAAACGCCAGAATGGGTACTGTTCATACCCTGACCGGGGTCCTCCAACTCGGCAAATTCGCAAGAGGTCCGACCTTATCCTAAAGCTCACACCTAAAGGTCGGACCTCGGACAAAGAGCAAGGAAGGCCCATCAAAAGGAACGCAGCCCAAACCTAAAGGCCGAAAAGGCCTGGAAAAGGCGGTTCCACAAAGATAAAGATAAAACTCCCAAAGATAAGATAAGATAAGAATATCTTATCCAGGGAAGATCACTGCCAACTACTATAAATACACTGGAGCACCCAGGTATGGCATTCATTCCAAATCTACACATATCTGCTTGGACCCATGCTAACTTAAGCATCGGAGTGTCATTGCAGGTACAACCACCAACCATTCTGCATACCAAGCTCGGGTCACCGAACCCCCACCACGGGCCTCTCCAGACGACCGAGCTGCACGTTTCAGGCAAACCCTCGGAACATTGGCGCCGTTGCCGGGGACCTGGAAGTCATCCCTCTACCATGGCGGACGACCCTCTCAACGATGAGCACGCTGCATCCGAACAAGAGGGCGAAATTGACACCGGAGAACGACCGGACAGCCCTCTATCACCACGTACTCCAAGAGGAAACAAACAAAAACGTCACTCCCAAACAAGGATCCACAAAATTCCGAAAGAGCGAAGAGCTCGAAAATTCTAGAAGCAGTCCGGGCACAACAAGACCGACTAAAACAACTCGAAGAGGACATAAAGAAGCAGAAAGAAACTGAACAAGATCTGAGAAGAGAAACTCGAAAGCGCAGAGAATTAGAAGAAAAACTGCGGAAAATAGAGGCCAACCTGAAAGACCGAACAGAACGCGGCACCACCACCGAGGGCAACCACGATCCCTTCACGCAAGAGATCATGAAGGAGAAGGTACCGCGAAACTTCAAACCACCCGATATGGACCTCTACGACGGCACCACCGATCCAAGTCATCACCTCAGCAACTTCAGAAGCAGAATGTACCTAGTCGACGCCTTCGACGCGATTCGGTGCAAAGCCTTCCCCACCACTCTCACCAAGTCAGCCATGAAGTGGTTCGACAACCTGCCACCAAGATCAATCACCAGCTTCGAAGACCTAACCAAAAAATTCCTAACAAGATTCTCCATTCAAAAGGACAAGACAAAACATGCCCCCAGTCTACTCGGGATCAAACAAGGTGACCAAGAAACTCTCCGAAAATACATGGAACGATTCAACAAAGCCTGCCTGGACATACAACACTTGCCCACTGAAGCAGCCATCATGGGACTAGCAAACGGCCTAAAAGAAGGACCGTTTAGCCAATCCCTATCCAAACGATACCCGACCTCCTTATACGAGGTGCAGGAGCGGGCGGAAAAATATATCAACATGGAGGAAACCTCCCAGCTAAGAGACTCTTCTAGGAAGGAATCAACCTACCCACTCCGAGATCGGGATCGGGAACAGAAAAAGAAAGAAGAACCCAACTCGGACAAACCACGGAAGTACCACAGCTACACCCCCCTCCGAGTCTCCTTGGTAGACGTCTACAGAGAAGTATGCCACACCGAAAAGATCCCACCGCCCCGACCGCTAAAACACAAGAAAGCAGGGAGAGATCGGTCCGAATACTGTGAATATCACAAGCTCTACGGTCATTCTACTAACGACTGCTACGACTTAAAAAATGTTATAGAAAAGCTATCCAGAGAAGGAAAACTCGACAGATACATAGCAGAGAAAGGAGAAGAGACCAGGAAGAGAAGGCGGGGGGACAATGAAGATCGGGCCGAACAAACCCCACGAACACCTGAAAGACATGTTCACATGATAAATGGAGGTTTTGCAGGCGGAGGAACATCCAAATCCTCACGAAAAAGACACCTCAAAGAAGTCTATCACATCCGAGAAGACAGTCCCCTGCCCGAATTACCTACTATTTCATTCACCCGAGAAGATGCTCAAGGGATAATTCCCGGACACGACGATCCAATGGTAATCACCATTATCCTAGCAAACGCCAACTTACATCGAACCCTGATTGACCAGGGAAGCTCAGCAGATATCCTGTTCAAAACGGCCTTCGACAAACTCGGGCTTGAAGAAAAAGAACTAAAGGCCTACCCCACCGACCTATTTGGACTAGGGGATACTCCGATCCATCCCTTAGGATACATCTCGCTACACACTACCTTTGGAAGAGGCGAGCAATCTAAAACATTAAGCATCGACTACATTATAGTCGACGTCACTTCAGCATACAATGCCCTCATTGGGCAACCAACCCTAAACAGACTGGCAGCTATAGTCTCGACCCCACACCTCTGTATGAAGTTCCCTACCGCAAAGGGAATCGCTACCCTAAAAGGCGACCAAAAACTAGCACGGCGATGCTACAACGAAAGCCTGAGCCAAAAAGGGAAAGAGGTCAACACGATAGAACTCGGACGAGTTCAATCCCGAGAAGATCTCCGGCCACAGCCAGAGGGAGAAACCGAAAAGGTCCAGATTGGGAACACACCTGAAAAAATAACAAGCATAGGAGTAAACCTCGACACAGGCCTAAAAGAGGAACTCATAACCCTCTTAAGGGAGAATTCCGACCTCTTCGCCTGGAAAGCCTCCGACATGCCGGGCATAAGTCCCGACCTGATGTGCCATAAGCTATCGGTTTACCCGGGATCCCGGCCTGTCCAACAAAGACGCCGGAAGCTCGGACCCGAACGCATGCAAGCAATAGAAGAACAAGTACAAGCACTGCTAGATGCAGGGTTCATTAGGGAAGTAAAATACCCCCTATGGCTCGCAAACGTGGTCCTGGTAAAAAAGCCCAACGGAAAATGGAGGATGTGCGTCGATTACACAGATCTCAACAAAGCCTGCCCCAAAGACCCATATCCACTACCAAACATCGACGCATTAGTAGACGCAGCCTCAGGCTATAGATATCTCTCCTTCATGGACGCATACTCGGGATACAATCAAATCCCAATGTACGGACCCGACCAAGAAAAGACCTCGTTCATAACCCCAAGGGCAAACTACTGCTACGTAGTAATGCCCTTCGGGCTAAAGAACGCAGGGGCAACCTACCAGAGGCTAATGAACAAAGTGTTCTCAGAGCACATCGGACTACAGCTGGAGGTGTACGTCGACGACATGCTGGTAAAGACACAAGAAGACAGAAACTTGCTGACCGACCTCGCCAGTGTTTTCGGCACCCTCAGAAAACACAACATGAGACTTAACCCGACAAAGTGCACCTTAGCCGCAGAAGCCGGAAAGTTCTTAGGCTTCATGCTGACTCAAAGGGGCATCGAAGCAAACCCGGACAAATGCCAAGCGATACTCAATATGAAGAGCCCGACGTGTGTCAAAGAAGTACAACAACTAAATGGAAGGCTAGCCGCCCTATCAAGATTCTTGGCGGGATCAGCGATAAAGTCACTACCTCTCTACTCACTCCTAAAGAAAGGGAAACCCTTCTCATGGACCCCGGAGTGCGAAAAGGCCTTTCAAGACTTCAAGGAATTCCTCGGGCAGCCACCAATCCTAACCCAACCTCTAAAGGGAGAAGAACTCGTACTATACCTCTCGGTTGGAAATCGAGCAGTCGCTTCAGCGTTAATACGAGAAAATGACCAAGGACAACACCCCATATACTTTGTAAGCAAGGCACTACAAGGGGCCGAATTAAACTATCAGAAAATAGAAAAATTCGCCTACGCCCTAGTGTTCACAGCTCGGAGGCTCCGTCCCTACTTTCAAGCCCACACCATCAAAGTCCGGACAAACCAACCAATGAGACACATCCTCCAAAAAACAGATCTGGCAGGACGAATACTGCAATGGGCGGTGGAACTGTCCGAGTTCGACCTCCACTATGAAACCCGGACTGCCATAAAATCCCAGTATCTAGCCGACTTCATCGCAGAATACACTGAGACCCCTGGAACCCCACTCTCATGGAACCTGTATGTCGACGGGTCCTCAAACAAAACAGGAAGCGGAGCCGGGGTTATACTCGAAAGCGACCAAGGAACGCGGATAGAACTATCCCTAAAATTCGAGTTCCAGGCTTCGAACAACCAAGCCGAATACGAGGCCCTACTAGCAGGTCTAAAGCTAGCCGGAGAGGTCGGAGCCCAAAAAATCACGATCTTCAGCGACTCCCAGGTCGTCACATCACAAGTAAATGGAAGCTACCAGGCCAAAGACCCCATTATGAAAAAATACCTGGACCAAACACAGGCACAACTACGCCACTTTTCAGAGATACAGATTCAGCACATACCTCGGGAACAAAACGCCCGGGCAGACGCCCTCTCAAAGCTTGCCAGCACCAAGCCCGGAGGCAACAACAGAAGTCTCCTCCAGGAAACCTTACAATCTCCCTCCGTGCTAAGAGAGGAAGAAGCGCTAAATATATCCAACCAACAGCAAGGATGGATGACCCCCATACTCAACTACCTGAAGTCGGGAACTCTCCCCGCCGAAAGAAAGGAAGCTAGAAGACTCACGAAAGACGCCCAGAATTATACACTAATTCACGACATATTATACAGAAGAGGATTCTTAAACCCCCTCCTTAGGTGTGTCCCGACCTCAGAAACAAAGAGCGTCCTCGAAGAAGTCCACGGAGGCATGTGTGGGAACCACCTCAGAGCTCGAGCATTATCCAAGAAAGTAGTCCGAGCCGGATTCTACTGGCCGACCTTGCAAAGAGACGCAACGGAATTTGTGAAAATATGCCCCCCTGCCAAAAACACGCCAATTTTCACAAAGCACCACCTGAAGACCTCATCAGCATCACCGCACCATGGCCCTTCGCAAAGTGGGGACTTGACCTACTCGGCCCGTTTCCCCAAGGACCGGGGCAAGTCAAATACCTCATAGTAGGGGTCGACTACTTCACAAAGTGGATCGAAGCTGAACCCTTAGCCACCATCACGGCTCAGAAAAGCCGCAAATTCCTATACAAAAACATCGTCACAAGGTTCGGAGTCCCCTACTCCATCACCACAGACAATGGAACACAGTTCACAGACACAAGTTTTCAGAACTTGGCGGCCGAGCTAAAAATCAAACAGCAATTCACCTCAGTCGAGCACCCACAAGCCAATGGACAAGCGGAGGCCGCAAATAAAGTCATCTTGGCCGGGTTAAAACGAAGACTCCAAGAAGCCAAAGGGGCATGGGCCGAGGAGCTCCCCCAGGTGCTATGGGCATATCGGACAACCCCACACTCTACAACGGGAGAATCACCATTCCGACTAGCTTACGGGATGGAGGCAATGATTCCTATCGAAATAGATGAAGGGTCACCCCGAGTCATCTTCTACAACGAAGAAGGTAACCCACAGGCACAAAGGGAAGAACTCGACCTCCTCCCCGAGGTCCGAGAAAAAGCCCGGATCCGAGAGGAAGCCTTAAAACGGCGAACGGCCCTCAGATACAATCAGAAAGTAATAAAACGAAGCTTCTCAATTCACGACCTGATTCTGATCCGAAACGACATCGGAACACAAAAGTCGGGAGAAGGGAAGCTAGCTGCAAATTGGAAAGGACCTTACAAGGTAACAGAAGTCTTAGGAACAGGCTATTACAAAATATCCGACCTAGAAGGCAATGAGTTGCCCAGGACCTGGCACGCCTGTAATCTAAAACGATACTACAGCTAGAAAAACCTAACCCGAGGTGTACTCTTTTTCCCTACAAGGGTTTTTTAATGAGACACCCGGACAAGAAAAGCACCCGACCTAGCCAAGGGTAAACACTCTGTAAATATTCTTTCTTTTTTAAATACTAATCGAATTTTTCTCTTTTCCTTCTCCTTCTTCTTCATGATGAAACAAATCCTGAAAAGTACCCCGCCAAGGCGCATTAATTTATGCTCGGCAAAACGCAAAAAATCATTGCCAAGAGACCACACAAGGTCGGCAAAGATAAAGCGACGAGGTTCAGATTAATGTGAGAAGTTATAAAGCAACTCTGAAAAGGCTCAAAAAGCCAAATAAAAGAGGTTACAAAAATAACTTAAAAGGCCGACCAACAATAAGGCCGGACCCAACGAAGGGAAGTACTCAACCGCCCCCCGAGGTCCGAGAAAAAGCCCGGATCCGAGAAAGAAGCCTTAAAACGGCGAAAACAAAGATTTCGAAAACGCTTACTAAAAAGTTGCTATACAAAAGCAACTAAAAAGTACAAGCGAAGAAACGAAATCGAAGGGAAAGGATAAAACAAAGTTTCAAAAAACGCTTACTAAAAAGTTGCTATACAAAAACAACTAAAAAGTACAAGCGAAGAAACAAAATCGAAGGGAAAGGATAAAACAAAGTTTCAAAAAACGCTTACTAAAAAGTTGCTATACAAAAACAACTAAAAAGTACAAGCGAAGAAACGAAATCAAAGGGAAGGATAAAACGAAGTTTCAAAAAGCGCTAGCTAAAAAGTTGTTATACAAAAACAACTAAAAAGCATAAAGCGGAACTAAAAGTCAAAACGCGAACAAACACCACATAATAAGCTAAAAAGTTACTACAAGTAGCTAATAGCAAAAAGGTGTTCAAAGCATTAAACAGGTAGTAAAAACCATCCAAAAAAGAGCCCACAGGCCGGGCAAAAAACCAAAGACAAAGGATTACAGGGAATCAAGATCCTTTCCGGACTCCACATCGGTAGAAGGCTGCGGAGGAAGAACCATAGAAATCGGGACAGCCTTGACAGCACTGTCATCTCGGTTTGAAATCTCCACACCAGATTCCTCCCCGGCCAAAGGTGAAGTCGGGTTCGCAACCGGAACTTTGGGGTCAGACACCGGAACCTCATCCTCGTTGGGAGCAGGAACAATCTTTCCTTCCACGACAACATTATCCGTACTGAATAAACTCAGATCCAGGTCAGGAGCAAGAACCCGGACCTGAGCCTTCAAATTTTCAAACATAGCATCCATACCCTTAGCCACATGTCCTTCTAGCTCGAAAAAATCATCCTGAGCGAATTGCAACCTCTCCTTTGTCTCCACAAGCTCAGCATATGTCCGAGTATAACTCGCCTTTGCCGCCTTCACCATCTCCTCGGATGAACTCGCCGCCGCCACAGCCGCGGTAGCTTTAGCTTTCTCCTTCTCCAAAGACGCCTCCAGCTCAGCAATCCTAGCAGCCTTCAGTTCACTAATCCTCTCGAACTCGGACTGAGCCTTCTCAAGTCGGGAACTGGTCGCACCAATGGGGGATTTCTTGAACACTCGGGCAATAGCGGCATGAAGACTAGCCATCCGGACACAGCTCCGCGCCATATACTGAAAATGGTGCTCCATAGACACATCATCAGTAGAAATAAAAGTCTGAGGGAGAATATGCTGTTCAACCCAACCGAGAGCATCAAAATCCTTATCATTAAAACCCGCAAACTCTTGAGAGGTCTTCTGCTTCTTGGGAGGAGGACCCGAGGACGAAGGAGGAGATGAGTTACCGGGTCCAGAGGTTGGAGGATCCTGATTTATAGGTCGAAACTGGGGAGTCGGAATAGTCTTCGACCGAGTAGTGACACCCACAGTAGTCTTCTTCGGAGAAGATCGGGCAGAAGCCTCCCCAGCCTCAATATTTCGAGCAGCCACGGACTTCTTCGTCCGACGAAGGTACTTCATAGAATCCGCTTGAGAAGACATCTCTGCAAAAATAAAAGAAAAGAATCACCAAAACAGAAATTCCACCAAAACAAAAACAAGCAAAAATACTAAAAAGATAATCTCGGAGGGTCGGGAACTACCTAACTCGGAACGGAGAAGGCTTGGATCCCCCAACATTTTCTTCGTGTCCAAGTGAGGTGCCCGACCCCATAAACTGCTTACCACACCCACAAAAGCCTGCTCCACCTCATCTAGACTCTCAAGGGTATACTTAGTAGACACTACTTTCTCCTGCCAACAAAGAGGAAAAGAAGGCTCCCCACTCTCATCTAAAAAGAAAGGTCGGACGTCTCCAGTAGCCCGGACCTTGAAATAGAAGTTCTTAAAATCATGAAAGGACTCATCATACAGGGTGCAAAACTTCCTTCCCTGGTTAGCCCTAAAAGAAACCCAAGATACCTTCCCTCCACCCGACCCTGGCTTTGTCAACACAAACAAGTAGGAAAAAAGAGAAATAGAGGGAGCAACGCCCAAGAACTGACACAAAAGTTGAAACAGCTTTAAAAACGCCCAAGAATTTGGATGGAGCTGCGTAGGAGCAAGATTACAAGACCATAACACCTCAGACTCCAGATCGGTAAAGGGAAGTCGGACGCCCAGCTTAGAGAAAAAACAATCATAAGCGTAAAAGAAAAGCTTCTCGGAACTATCTAGGGGCGGGAAGCACACTCTCTCCTCGGAATCCGGGCGACTAGTTCATAATCCCTCTCAGACTCTCTATTTTCACATATGCTACAATGCCTACGGAACCTAACTAAGTACTCAGAATCTACCACGGTAGGAACTCTTAGAGGAAGAGGGTCTACCCAATCAAGACCACACGGAATTTTAGTCGACATCGCTTGAAGAACCTTTCGAGACATAAAAATTCTTACCTACAAAGAAGAAATACAGCAGCAGGCAAAAAATCACATAAAGAAGACAACGAAAAACCATTCAGCAAGGCAAGAAGCAAAGACCCCACGAAAAAAGTGGGGCAACACAGAACAAAAATGCCAGGGAACAAAAAAAGAGCCCCCCCATATAAAAACAACAGCAATGGCGGCACCTCTTTTGGGGCAACCCAGGCATAAAGAAAAAGAAATAAGCAAGAGCCACACAAGGACAGAAGCATACGATCACAAGAAAAGAGAAACGGAAACAAACCTGGAAGAAGAAGCGAAGACGAAGAGCTCCGAAGCAAGGAGAACGAAATGACGGCACAGAGGAAACCCCGGAAAGACACACAAAGAAAGATTCCGGAAAGCAAAACAAGGGAAAGAAGAAGCGGCGCTTGTAAAGCATAAGAAAAACAAAACGCAGAAAGGAGGAAAGGAGCAATAAATAAAGCCTTCACAGAGCCCGAACGAAAATCGAGGAAAAACGGTAAAATGCAATAAATGCAGGAACGGCCATTTTGAATTTTGAAAAACAGACTACTATGCCCGAGCACGACCTCCCAAAAAGGACGAACTCGGGCAGGGGCACTGTTCATACCCTGACCGGGGTCCTCCAACTCGGCAAATTCGCAAGAGGTCCGACCTTATCCTAAAGCTCACACCTAAAGGTCGGACCTCGGACAAAGAGCAAGGAAGGCCCATCAAAAGGAACGCAGCCCAAACCTAAAGGCCGAAAAGGCCTGGAAAAGGCGGTTCCACAAAGATAAAGATAAAACTCCCAAAGATAAGATAAGATAAGAATATCTTATCCAGGGAAGATCACTGCCAACTACTATAAATACACTGGAGCACCCAGGTATGGCATTCATTCCAAATCTACACATATCTGCTTGGACCCATGCTAACTTAAGCATCGGAGTGTCATTGCAGGTACAACCACCAACCATTCTGCATACCAAGCTCGGGTCACCGAACCCCCACCACGGGCCTCTCCAGACAACCGAGCTGCACGTTTCAGGCAAACCCTCGGAACAGGTACCATTATGGGCGTTTAACGCCAGGAATGGTGCCATTTTGGGCGTTAAACGCCAGAATGGGCACCATTCTGGGCGTTTAACGCCAGGTGTGCAGCATCCTGGGCGTTCAGAAAAAACGCCCAGTGATAAAGGATTTCTGGCGTTTAACGCCAGCCAGGGCACCTGGCTGGGCGTTAAACGCCCAAAAGGGGCATCAAATGGGCGTTAAACGCCAGAATGGGTGCCATTCTGGGCGTTTAACGCCAGAATGGTGGGGGGACCACAATTTTGTTTTCAAATCAGATTTTTTCAAACTTTCCTTTTCTTACCCATACTCTTCTACATAAATGCACTTCAACCTTTCATCATTCACTTTCAAATCTTTACAAATCAAAACCATTCTTCAAATCTATCTCAAGTTAATCCCAAATCTTCTTCCAAAACTCACCCTTTTCTCAAATCCTTTCCATATCTTCTCAAATTTTCTCTCAAATTCTTATTTTTTTTCGAAATCTCTTCTCCCCCCCTTATAAGAACACGTTTGGAACCCTCTTTGCCCACACCATTCGAATTTGCTCCTCTCTCTCTTCTTTCCTTTCTTTTGCTTGAGGACAAGCAAACCTCTAAGTTTGGTGTGCTTTTCCGTGATCAGTAAGCCAAGATTTATCAATATCATGGCTCCTAAGGGAAAACAAACCAATTTAAGAGGCAAGAAAGAGAATAATCCAAAGAATCTTTGGAATCAAGAGAAGTTCTTAACCAAAGAACATGAAGACCATTATCACAAAATAATGGGTCTGAGGTCAGTGATCCCGGAAGTAAAGTTTGATCTGAAAGAAGATGAATATCCGGGGATCCAAGAGCAAATTCGAAACAGAGGATGGGAAGTTCTAACCAATCCTGAAATAAAGGTTGGAAGGAACATGGTTCAGGAATTTGATGAGCGGATAATTTATACACTTTTTGGCATTGTTTTTAGTATATTTTTAGTATGATCTAGTTAGTTTTTAGTATATTTTTATTAGTTTTTAGTTAAAATTCACTTTTCTGGACTTTACTATGAGTTTGTGTATTTTTCTGTGATTTCAGGTATTTTCTGGCTGAAATTGAGGGACCTGAGCAAAAATCTGATCCAGAGACTCAAAAGGACTGCAGATGCTGTTGGATTCTGACCTCCCTGCATTCGAAGTGAATTTTCTGGAGCTACAGAAGCCCAATTGGCGCGCTCTCAACGGCGTTGGAAAGTAGACATCCTGGGCTTTCCAGCAATATATAATAGTCCATACTTTGCCCAAGATTTGAAGGCCCAAACCAGCGTTCAAATTCACCTCAAGAAATTCCAGCGTTAAACGCCGGAACTGGCACCTAATTGGGAGTTAAACGCCCAAACTGGCACTAAAGCTGGCGTTTAACTCCAAGGAGAGTCTCTACACGAAAAAGCTTCATTGCTCAGCCCAAACACACACCAAGTGGGCCCGGAAGTGGATTTTTATGTCATTTACTCATCTATGTACTAGTTTTCTATAAGTAGGACCTTTTACTAGAGAGCTTTGGGGACATCTAGGACTTTTGGTAGCTATCTTTGTTTTATGCTATCTTAGACCTTTGGAGGCTGGCCATTCGGCCATGCCTAGACCTTATGCTTATGTATTTTCAACGGTGGAGTTTCTACACACCATAGATTAAGGTGTGGAGCTCTGCTGTACCTCGAGTATTAATGCAATTACTATTGTTCTTCCATTCAATTCCGCTTGTTCTTTGTCCAAGATATCACTTGTTCTTCAACATGATGAAGGTGATGATTGACGCCCATCACCATTCTCACCCATGAACAAGGTGACTGACAACCATTCTTGTTCTACAAGCATCTGAGGCTTAGTGAATATCTCTTGGATTCCTGATTGCACGATGCATGGTTGATCGCCTGACAACCGAGTGCTCGCCTGACAAACGAGCCAACCATTCCGTGAGATCAGAGTCTTCGTGGTATAGGCAAGAACTGATAGCAGCATTCAAGAGAATCCGGAAGGTCTAACCTTGTCTGTGGTATTCTGAGTAGGATTCAATGATTGAATGACTGTGACGTGCTTCAAACCTGTAACCTACTGGGCGTTAGTGACAGACGCAAAAGAGTGATTCTATTCCGGTAGGGGAGGGAACCAAACCGGTGATTGGCAGTACTGTGACAGAGTGCGTGCATTAGCTTTCACTGCGCGGATGGGAGGTAGCTGCTGACAACAGTGAAACCCTACACGAGCTTGCCATGGAAAGGAGTAAGAAAGGATTGGATGAAGGCAGTAGGAAAGCAGAGAGACGGAAGGGAAGGCATCTTCATACACTTGTCTGAAGCTCTTACACCAATGATATACATAAGTATCACTATCTTTATCTTTTATATTATTTTCGTTCATCATCATATACATTTGAGTTTGCCTGACTAAGATTTACAAGATGACCATAGCTTGCTTCAATGCTAACAATCTCCGTGGGATCGACCCTTACTCACGTAAGGTATTACTTGGACGACCCAGTGCACTTGCTGGTTAGTTGTGCGAAGTTGTGTAATGCCATGGAATTGAACTACCAAGCTTTTGGAGTTCATGACCAGGGATTATGAGAGTTGTGAAAAGTATTGTTCACAATTTCGCGCATCAAGTTTTTGGCGCCGTTGCCGGGGATTGTTCAAGTTTTGAGCAAGCTTTTGGTAACAATGCCTGGGATTGTTCTAGTTTGGATAACTGACGGTTCATCTTGTTGCTTAGATTAGGTATTTATTTTTTTCGAAATTCTTGAAGATGAATTCTAGAGTTTCATGATGATTTGTTGAAATCTGGCTGGCTGAGAAGCCATGTCTAATCTGATTGGACCGAGGTTTCAACTTATCACCACAAGAGCTTGTTGATTTTCATCAATTTTGCTCTTGGAGCAGTGATCTGCTAAGACTTGGCTGACCTTTGGTCATGTCTAGTGTTTTGGACCGAAGCTTTCCTTGAAAGCTTGGCTGGCTGTGAAGCCATGTCTAATGCCTGGACCGGAGTCTTAGACTAGCATTGCACTGATTCCTGGAATTCTCATTAAGAATTTTGATACCTTTTCCCACTTAATTTTCGAAAAACACAAAAAAAAAAAAATTTCAAGAAACATCAAATATTTTCTTTTTCTTCCTTTTTCTTGTTTGAGTCTAGAGTCTCATCTTAAGTTGGGTGTCAAATGCATGTTTTTGTTATATTTTTCGAATCCATGCATATATTTCTTTGTTTTGATCTTTGAATTCTTTTGGCTTGAGTGTTTATGTGTCTCATGTAGTGTCAGTAGTACACAAACTGCTAAGTTTGGTGTCTTGCATGCATTGTTAATTGATTCCTGTTGCATCTTGATTATTAAAAAAAATCCAAAAATATTTTTTATTTGTGTCTTTTCAAGTCAATGATACAAAGAATTGAAGATTCAGAACAGGCTGCAGAGGAATTATACAGAAAAAGCTGAGCATTCAAAAATGCCCAGTGAAGAAGGCAGACTGGCGTTTAAACGCCAGCCAGGGTACCTGGTTGGGCGTTTAACGCCCAAAGAGGTAGCATTTTGGGCGTTAAACGCCAGAATGTATACCATTCTGGGCGTTTAACGCCAGGATGGTGCTAGGGGGAAGATTTTGTTTTCAAAATCAATTTTTTTTCAAGTTTTCAAAGTTTTTCAAAACCAAATCTTTTTCAAATCATATCTTTTCAATCAAATGTTTTCAAAATCAATTTCTTTCCTTTTTCAAAGATACTTACTAACAATTAATGATTTGATTGAACATTTTTTGCCTTTTCTATTAAGAAAGGTTTTATGTTTGAATCATAACTTTTCTTGTTAGGCAAGTCATTAATTTTTAAATCATATCTTTTCAAATTGTTTTCAAATCATATCTTTTAAAATTGTTTTCAAATCATATCCTCTCAATCACATCTTTTTAAAACCATAACTTTTCAATCAAATCTTTTTAACCTCATTTTTTTTTTCAAAATAGTTTTCAATCAAATCTTTTTGATTTCTAATTTCAAAACCTTTTTCAATAATCACTTGATTTCTTTTTCACTTTTAATTTTCGAAAATTATCAATCAAAATTTCAAAATGTTTTCAAAATCTTTTAAATGAATTTTCGAAAATTCTCTTCCCTCCTTCCCACATCCTTCTATTTATGGAGTACCACTCCTTCTAAATGCACAATTCGAACCTTATCCAATTAAAGTTCGAATTCTTCTCCTCCTTCTTCTTTCTATTTCTCTTTTCCTCTGACATTCCAAGGAATCTCTATACTGTGACATAGAGGATTCCACATTTTCTTTTTCTCTTCTCTTTCATATGAGCAGGAGCAGAGACAAAGGCATTCTTGTTGAAGCTGACCCTGAACCTGAGAGGACCCTGAAGAGAAAGCTAAGAGAAGCCAAAGCACAACTCTCTTTAGAGGACCTGACCGAATTCTTCAAGGAAGAAGAACACATGGCAGCCGAAAACAACAACAATGCCAACAATGCAAGGAAGGTGCTGGGTGACTTCACTGCACCTACTCCTGATTTCTATGGGAGAAGCATCTCTATCCCTGCCATTGGAGCAAACAACTTTGAGCTTAAGCCTCAATTAGTTTCTCTAATGCAACAGAATTGCAAGTTCCATGGACTTCCAATGGAAGATCCTCATCAGTTTTTAGCTGAATTCTTGCAAATCTGTGACACAGTCAAGACTAATGGGGTTAACCCTGAGGTCTACAAGCTGATGCTATTCCCTTTTGCTGTAAGAGACAGAGCTAGAATATGGTTGGATTCTCAACCTAAAGAAAGCCTGGACTCTTGGGAAAAGCTAGTCAATGCCTTCTTGGCAAAGTTCTTTCCACCACAAAGATGGAGTAAGCTTAGAGTGGAAGTCCAAACCTTCAGACAGAAGGATGGAGAATCCCTCTATGAAGCTTGGGAAAGATACAAACAATTAATCAGAAGATGTCCTTCAGACATGCTTTCTGAATGGAGCATCATAGGTATTTTCTATGATGGTCTCTCTGAACTATCCAAGATGTCTTTGGATAGCTCTGCTGGAGGATCTCTTCATCTGAAGAAGACGCCTGCAGAAGCTCAAGAATTGATTGAAATGGTTGCAAATAACCAATTCATGTACACTTCTGAAAGGAATCCTGTGAACAATGGGACTAGTCAGAAGAAAGGAGTTCTTGAGATTGATGCTCTGAATGCCATATTGGCTCAGAACAAGATATTGACTCAACAAGTCAATTTGATTTCTCAAAGTCTGTCTGGAATGCAAAATGCACCAAACAGTACTAAGGAGGCTTCATCTGAGGAAGAAGCTTATGATCCTGAGAACCCTTCCATGGAAGAGGTGCATTACCTAGGAGAACCCTATGGAAACACCTATAATTCTTCATGGAGAAATCACCCAAATTTCTCATGGAAAAATCAAGAGAGACCTCAACAAGGTTTCAATAACAATAATGGTGGAAGAAACAGGTTTAGCAATGGCAAGCCTTTTCCATCATCTTCTCAGCAACAGACAGAGAGTTCTAAGCAAGATACTTCTGACTTAACAACAATGGTCTCTGATCTAATAAAGACCACTCAAAGTTTCATGAATGAAACAAGGTCCTCCATCAGAAATTTGGAAGGACAAGTGGGTCAGCTGAGCAAGAAAGTTACTGAACTCCCTCCTAGCACTCTCCCAAGTAATACAGAAGAAAATCCAAAAGGAGAGTGCAAAGCCATAGACATGGCCGAATATGGAGAGGAAAGAGAGGAGGAGGACGCCACTGAGAAAGACCTCAGTGGGCGTGTACCAATCTCCTCTGAGTTCCTCAATGAGGAACAATGGGAATCTGAGGCTCAAAATGAGACCATAGAGATTCCATTGGACTCACTTCTGCCATTCATGAGCTCTGATGAGTATTCTTCCTCTGAAGAGGATGAGTATGTCACTGAAGAGCAAGTTGCTAAATACCTTGGAGCAATCATGAAACTGAATGACAAGTTATTTGGAAATGAGACTTGGGAGGATGAACCACCTTTGCTCACCAAAGAACTGGATGACTTGTCTAGGCAGAAACTGCCTCAAAAGAGGCAGGATCCTGGGAAGTTTTCTATACCTTGTACCATAGGCACCATGACCTTCAAGAAGGCCTTGTGTGACTTAGGGTCAAGTGTAAACCTCATGCCCCTCTCTGTAATGGAGAAATTAGGAATCTTTGAGGTGCAAGCTGCAAGAATCTCATTAGAGATGGCAGACAATTCAAGAAAACAAGCTCATGGACTGGTAGAGAATGTTTTGGTGAAGATTGAAGACCATTACATCCCTACTGACTTCATAGTCCTAGAGACTGGGAAGTGCGTGGATGAATCCATCATCCTTGGCAGACCCTTCCTAGCCACAGCAAAGGCTGTGATTGATGTTGATAGAGGAGAGTTGATCATTCAAGTGAATGAAGAATCCTTGGTGTTTAAGGCCCAAGGACATCCCTCTATCATCATGGAGAGGAAGCATGAAGAGCTTCTCTCAAAACAGAGCCAAGCAGAGCCCCCACAGTCAAACTCTAAGTTTGGTGTTGGGAGGCCACAACCAAACTCTAAGTTTGGTGTTGAACCCCCACATTCAAACTCTAAGTTTGGTGTTGGGAGGTTCCAACACGGTTCTGAGTACCTCTGAGGCTCCATGAGAGTCCTCTGTCAAGCTAATGACATTAAAGAAGCGCTTGTTGGGAGGCAACCCAATGTTTTATAGTTAACTATTTTCTTTTGTCATTTTATCTTTTTTAGGTTGATGATCATAAGAAGTCACAAAAACAATGAAAAAAGCAAAAACAGAATGAAAAACAGGAAGAAAAATAGCACACCCTGGAGGAGAAGAAGCTGGCGTTCAAACGCCAGTAATGCTAGCTGTTGGGCGTTTAACGCCCAGTCTGGCACCATTCTGGGCGTTTAACGCCAGAAAGGGGCACCAGACTGGCGTTAAACGCCAGTAAAGGGCAACAACCTGGCGTTAAACACCAGGAATGGGCACCAGCCCGGTGTTTAACGCCAGAAATAGCTCAAAACATGATTTTGAGCAACATTTGGTGCAGGGATGACTTTTCCTTGACACCACAGGATCTGTGGACCCCACAGGACCCCACCATCAATCTCTCTCTTCTTCCCCCATTCACCAATCACCTCAATACCTCTTCCCCAAAAACCTTCACCTATCAAATCCCATCTTTTTCTTCACCACTCACATCCATCCTTCATAAATCCCCACCAACCCCACCCTTCAAATTCAAACCACTTTCCCTCCCAAACCCACCCTCAATGGCCGAACCATTACCCCCCTCTCTCCTATAAATGCCCTTCTTCAACCCTTCATTTTCACACAACTTAACAACCCTTCTTTCCCTTCTTGGCCGAACCAACCACCCTCCCCCTCTTCCTCATTTCTTCTTCTTCTCCTCTCTTCTTTCTTCTTTTGCTCGAGGACGAGCAAACATTTTAAGTTTGGTGTGGTAAAAGCGTTGCTTTTTCATAACCATTTATGGCATCCAAGGCCAGAGAAACCTCTAGAAAGAGGAAAGGGAAGGCAAAAGCTTCCACCTCCGAGTCATGGGAGATGGATAGATTCCTCTCAAGGGTGCATCAAGTCCACTTCTATGAAGTTGTGGCCTTGAAGAAGGTGATCCCCGAGGTCCCCTTTTCACTCAAAAAGGGTGAATATCCGGAGATCCGCCATGAGATCCGAAGAAGAGGTTGGGAAGTACTTACCAACCCCATTCAACAAGTCGGAATCTTGATGGTTCAAGAGTTCTATGCCAATGCATGGATCACAAAGAATCATGACCAAAGTGTGAACCCAAATCCAAAGAATTATCTCACTATGGTTCGGGGGAAATACTTGGATTTTAGTCCGAAGAGTGTAAGGGTGGCGTTCAACTTGCCTATGATGCAAGGAGATGAGCATCCTTACACTAGAAGGGTCAACTTTGATCAAAGGTTGGACCAAGTCCTCACAACCATATGTGAAGAGGGCGCACAATGGAGGCAAGATTCAAGAGGAAAGCCGGTCCAATTGAGAAGGCATGACCTCAAGCCCGTGGCTAGAGGATGGTTAGAGTTCATACAACGCTCAATCATTCCCACTAGCAATCGGTCCGAAGTTACCATAGACCGGGCCATCATGATTCATAGCATCATGATTGGAGAAGAAATAGAGGTTCATGAGGTTATAGCCCAAGAACTCTATAAGGTGGCGGACAAGACCTCCACTTTGGCAAGGTTAGCCTTTCCTCATCTCATCTGTCACCTCTGTTATTCAGTTGGAGTTGACATAGAAGGAGATACCCCCATTGATGAGGACAAGCCCATCACCAAGAAAAGGATGGAGTACACAAGAGACCCCTCTCACCATGAGATCCCTGAGATTCCTCAAGGGATGCACTTTCCTCCACAAAATTATTGGGAGCAACTAAACACCTCCCTAGGAGAATTAAGTTCCAACATGGGACAACTAAGGGTGGAGCATCAAGAACACTCCATTCTCCTCCATGAAATTAGAGAAGATCAAAGAATCATGAGGGAGGAGCAACAAAGACAAGGAAGAGACATTGAGGAGCTCAAGCACTCCATAGGATCTTCAAGAGCAAGAAAGAGCCGCCATCACTAAGGTGGACCCGTTCCTTGATTTCCTTGTTCTTTATTCTTCTGTTTTTCGATTTTTATGCTTATGGTTATCCATGTTTGTATCTTGTGATCATTAGTGTCTTAGTGTCTATGCCTTAAAGTTATGAATGTCCTATGAATCCATCACCTTTCTTGAATAAAAACGTGCTTAATTGAAAAGGAAAGAATTGCATGAATTCTGAATTTTATAATAGTTTAATTATTTTGATGTGGTGGCAACACTTTTGTTCTTTGAATGTATGCTTGAACAGTGCATATGTCTTTTGAACTTGTGGTTCATGAATGTTGGCTCTTGAAAGAATGATGAAAAAGGAGACATGTTACTGAGGATCTGAAAAATCATTAAAAATGATTCTTGAAGCAAGAAAAAGCAGTGAATACAAAAAAAAAAGAGAAAGAAGGAAGCAAACGAAAAAAAAAAAACCGAAAAAAAAAGAAGAAAAAGAAAGAAATAAAGTTGTGATCCAAGGCAATAAGAGTGTGCTTAAGAACCCTGGACACCTCTAATTGGGGACTTTAGCAAAGCTGAGTCACAATCTGAAAAGGTTCACCCAATTATGTGTCTGTGGCATGTATGTATCCGGTGGTAATACTAGAAGACAGAGTGCTTTGGGCCACAGCCAAGACTCAATAAGTAGCTGTGTTCAAGAATCATCATACTTAACTAGGAGAATCAATAACACTATCTGGATTCTGAGTTCCTAAAGAAGCCAATCATTCTGAATTACAAGGGATAGAGTGAGATGCCAAAACTATTCAAAGGCAAAAAGATAAAAGCCCCGCTCATCTAATTAATACTAATCTTCATAGATGTTTTTGGAGTTCATTGTATATTCTCTTCTTTTTATCTTATTTGATTTTCAGTTGCTTGAGGACAAGCAACAATTTAAGTTTGGTGTTGTGATGAGCGGATAATTTATACACTTTTTGGCATTGTTTTTAGTATATTTTTAGTATGATCTAGTTAGTTTTTAGTATATTTTTATTAGTTTTTAGTTAAAATTCACTTTTCTGGACTTTACTATGAGTTTGTGTGTTTTTCTGTGATTTCAGGTATTTTCTGGCTGAAATTGAGGGACCTGAGCAAAAATCTGATCCAGAGACTCAAAAGGACTGCAGATGCTGTTGGATTCTGACCTCCCTGCATTCGAAGTGGATTTTCTGGAGCTACAGAAGCCCAATTGGCGCGCTCTCAACGGCGTTGGAAAGTAGACATCCTGGGCTTTCCAGCAATAGATAATAGTCCATACTTTGCCCAAGATTTGAAGGCCCAAACCGGCGTTCAAAGTCACCTCAAGAAATTCCAGCGTTAAACGCCGGAACTGGCACCTAATTGGGAGTTAAACGCCCAAACTGGCACTAAAGCTGGCGTTTAACTCCAAGGAGAGTCTCTACACGAAAAAGCTTCATTGCTCAGCCCAAACACACACCAAGTGGGCCCGGAAGTGGATTTTTATGTCATTTACTCATCTATGTACTAGTTTTCTATAAGTAGGACCTTTTACTAGAGAGCTTTGGGGACATCTAGGACTTTTGGTAGCTATCTTTGTTTTATGCTATCTTAGACCTTTGGAGGCTGGCCATTCGGCCATGCCTAGACCTTATGCTTATGTATTTTCAACGGTGGAGTTTCTACACACCATAGATTAAGGTGTGGAGCTCTGCTGTACCTCGAGTATTAATGCAATTACTATTGTTCTTCCATTCAATTCCGCTTGTTCTTTGTCCAAGATATCACTTGTTCTTCAACATGATGAAGGTGATGATTGACGCCCATCACCATTCTCACCCATGAACAAGGTGACTGACAACCATTCTTGTTCTACAAGCATCTGAGGCTTAGTGAATATCTCTTGGATTCCTGATTGCACGATGCATGGTTGATCGCCTGACAACCGAGTGCTCGCCTGACAAACGAGCCAACCATTCCGTGAGATCAGAGTCTTCGTGGTATAGGCAAGAACTGATAGCAGCATTCAAGAGAATCCGGAAGGTCTAACCTTGTCTGTGGTATTCTGAGTAGGATTCAATGATTGAATGACTGTGACGTGCTTCAAACCTGTAACCTACTGGGCGTTAGTGACAGACGCAAAAGAGTGATTCTATTCCGGTAGGGGAGGGAACCAAACCGGTGATTGGCAGTACTGTGACAGAGTGCATGCATTAGCTTTCACTGCGCGGATGGGAGGTAGCTGCTGACAACAGTGAAACCCTACACGAGCTTGCCATGGAAAGGAGTAAGAAAGGATTGGATGAAGGCAGTAGGAAAGCAGAGAGACGGAAGGGAAGGCATCTTCATACACTTGTCTGAAGCTCTTACACCAATGATATACATAAGTATCACTATCTTTATCTTTTATATTATTTTCGTTCATCATCATATACATTTGAGTTTGCCTGACTAAGATTTACAAGATGACCATAGCTTGCTTCAATGCTAACAATCTCCGTGGGATCGACCCTTACTCACGTAAGGTATTACTTGGACGACCCAGTGCACTTGCTGGTTAGTTGTGCGAAGTTGTGTAATGCCATGGAATTGAACTACCAAGCTTTTGGAGTTCATGACCAGGGATTATGAGAGTTGTGAAAAGTATTGTTCACAATTTCGTGCATCAGAATTCTACTCAAATCTGTGGCTAACAGATAAGTAGAGAATGACTGGAACTGCTTACCATACCTACAGAACCATGGTCAGAGGGAAAGTTATGTACTTTCATCTGGACAAAATAAGAGAAATCTTCAAGTTGCCTCAACTGCAAGATGATCCTGACTCCTTTAATAGGAGGATGGTGAGAGTAGATAAAGGGTTGGATCAAGTTCTAGAGGACATATGCCTCCCTGGAACTAAGTGGATAACCAATTCTAAGGGTGTCCCAAACCAACTCAAGAGGGGAGACCTCAAACCAATTGCAAGAGGTTGGCTAGACTTTATTGGGCGTTCCATATTGCCCACTAGCAACCGTTCTAAGGTCACCATCAAGAGAGCAGTGATGATTCATTGCATTATGCTTGGAAAAGAAGTGGAGGTGCATCATGTGATTGCTTGTGAGATCTACACAATTGCAAATAAGAATTCCACTGAAGCCAAACTGGCCTATCCAAGCTTGATCTCCTTGCTCTGTAAAGAGGCTGGGGTGAAGATGGGAGTAGATGAGTTCATACCCATTGAACATCCAATCACCAAGAAGTCAATGGAAGGACAAGTGCAAGACAACTCTATCAAAAGGAGGGCGCATGAGTTCCTCCCTGAATTCCCTGAAATTGGCTACTGGGCCAACCTAGAAGCATCTATCTCCAAGTTGCAAGAGACTATGGAGCAACTGAAGGAAGAACAGCAGAATCAAAACTGCATGCTCTGCAAATTGCTGAAGGAACAAGAGAAGCAGGGGCGTGAACTCCAAGAGATGAAACGCCAAAAGCTCTCCTCTCAAGCTGAGGGAGCATCCACTTCTCAAAATCAAGGTTGTTGAGTCCTAACTCTGTGAAAACCTCTATCATTAGGAGCCTATTTTTTGCGTTTATTTTTTTTATTTTCTAGTTTAATCTTATATTTATTTTTGAGTCTTGTTCTTAATTCATAATTAATAAAATTTAAAGTTCATGCCTTAAAGATATGAATGTCCTATGAATCCATCACCTCTCTTAAATGAAAAATGCTTTAATCACAAAAGAACAAGAAGTACAGGATTTCGAATTTATCTCTGAAACTAGTTGAATTAGTTTGATGTGGTGACAATACTTTTTGTTTTCTGAATGAATGCTTGAACAGTGCATATGTCTTTTGAAATTTGTTGTTTTAAGAATGTTAAAATTGTTGGCTCTTGAAAGAATGAGGAGAAAGAAAACTGTTATTGAGGATCTGAAAAATCATCAAATTGATTCTTGAAGCAAGAAAAAGCAGTGAATACAAAAAAAAAAATTTTGAAAAAAAAAGAGAGAAAGAAAAAGAAAGAAATAAAGTTGTGAACTTGTTGCAAAAAGAGTGTGCTTAAGAACCCTGGACACCTCTAATTGGGGACTTTAGCAAAGCTGAGTCACAATCTAAAAAGGTTCATCCAATTATGTGTCTGTGGCATGTATGTATCCGGTGGTAATACTGGAAGACAGAGTGCTTTGGGCCACAGTCAAGACTCATACACTAGCTATGTTCAAGAATCATCATACTTAACTAGGAGAATCAATAACATTATCTGAGTTCTGAGTTCTCATAGATGCCAATCATTCTGAACTTCAAAGGATAGAGTGAGATGCCAAAACTGTTCGGAGGCAAAAAGCTACTAGTCCCGCTCATCTAATTGGAACTATGTTTCTTTGATATTTTGGAGTCTATAGTATATTCTCTTCTTTTTATCCTATTTTGATTTTCAGTTGCTTGGGGACAAGCAACAATTTAAGTTTGGTGTTGTGATGAGCGGATAATTTGTACACTTTTTGACATTGTTTTTAGTATGTTTTTAGTATCTTTTAGTTAGTTTTCAATATATTTTTATTAGTTTTTAGTTAAAATTCACTTTTCTGGACTTTACTATGAGTTTGTGTGTTTTTCTGTGATTTCAGGTATTTTCTCACTGAAATTGAAGGTTCTGAGCAAAAATCTGATTCAGAGACTGAAAAGGACTGCAGATGCTGTTGGATTCTGACCTCCCTGCACTCGAAGTGGATATTCTGGAGCTAGAGAAGCCCAATTGGCGCGCTCTCAACGGCATTGGAAAGTAGACATCCTGGGCTTTCCCGCAATATATGATAGTCCATACTTTGCCCAAGATTTGATGGCCCAAACCGGCGTTCAAAGTCACCTACAGAAATTCCAGCGTTAAACGCCGGAACTGGCATAAAACTTGGAGTTAAACGCCCAAACTGGCATAAAAGCTGGCGTTTAACTCCAGAAAAGGTCTCTGCACGAAAATGCTTCATTGCTCACCCCAAGCACACACCAAGTGGGCCCGGAAGTGGATTTTTCTGTCATTTACTCATTTCTGTAATACCTTAGGATACTAGTTTACTATTAATAGGATCTTTTGACATTGTATCCGGACCTTATGACCTCATGACATTTTTACACGTTTCTTTGTGTACCTTCCACGGCATGAGTCTCTAAACCCCATGGTTGGGGGTGAGGAGCTCTGCTGTGTCTTGATGGATTAATGCAATTACTACTGTTTCTTATTCAATCATGCTTGCTTCCATTCTAAGATATCACTTGCTCTTAATCCGGATGAATGTGATGATCCGTGACACTCATCATGTTTTCAACTATGAACGTGTGCCTGACAACCACCTCCGTTCTATTTTAGATTAAGTAGATATCTCTTGGATTCTTTAATCGGAATCTTCGTGGTATAAGCTAGAACTGATGGCGGCATTCAAGAGAATCCGGAAGGTCTAAACCTTGTCTGTGGTATTCTGAGTAGGATTCAATGACTGAATGACTGTGACGTGCTTCAAACTCCTGAAGGCGGGGCGTTAGTGACAGACGCAAAAGAATCACTGGATTCTATTCCGGCCTGAACGAGAACCGACAGATGATTAGCCATGCTGTGACAGAGCATCGGGACGTATTTTCACTGAGAGGATGGGAGGTAGCCACTGACAACGGTGAAACCCTACATACAGCTTGCCATGGAAGGAGCCTTGCGTGTTTGATGAAGAAGACAGTAGGAAAGCAAAGATTCAGAAGATGGAGCATCTCCAAAGCCTCAACCTACTCTCCATTACTACAAAACAAGTACCTACTTCATGTTCTTTTGCTTTTCACAATCAATCCTGATAATCTCTGATATCCTGACTAAGATTTACAAGATAACCATAGCTTGCTTCAAGCCGACAATCTCCGTGGGATCGACCCTTGCTCACGCAAGGTATTACTTGGACGACCCAGTGCACTTGCTGGTTAGTTGTGCGGGATTGCAAAAGTGTGATTGCAATTTCGTGCACCACTAGACCTTTTTCTCTTATGTATTTTCCAACGGTGGAGTTTCTACACCTTATAGATTAAGGTGCGGAGCTCTGCTGTTCTTCATGAAGTAATGCAAGTACTATTGTTACTCTTTCAATTCA
Source organism: Arachis stenosperma (assembly GCF_014773155.1). Classification (NCBI taxonomy): domain Eukaryota; kingdom Viridiplantae; phylum Streptophyta; class Magnoliopsida; order Fabales; family Fabaceae; genus Arachis; species Arachis stenosperma. The sequence goes on from NC_080379.1 coordinate 147,976,604, forward strand.
CGCTTACTTCTTCTCCAAGATATACTCTCGTACTTAATTCAGTTAAGTCAGAATGAAGGGGTGACCCGTGACAATCACCCACTATCTTCGTTACTCGCTTAGCCAAGATCCGCGTGCCTGACAACCACAAGCGGTCTACATGATGTTCAACGTAGTCATTAGACGACAGCTGGAGTATAGTCTCTTGGGTATCTGATCTACGGATTTTACTTGCCTCTCCTGACAACAGAGCATTCGAATCCATGAGATTAGAACCTTCGTGGTATAGGCTAGAACCAATTGGCAGCATTCCTGAGATCCGGAAAGTCTAAACCTTATCTGTGGTATTCCAAGTAGGATCTGGGATGGGATAACTATGACGAGCTTCAAACTCACGAATGTTGGGCGCAGTGACAGTGTGCAAAAGGATAGAGAGATCCTATTCCGACACAAGTGAGAACCGACAGATGATTAGCCGTGCGGTAGCTGTGCCTGGTATTTTTCATCTGAGACGAGAAATCCGACAGTTGATTAGCCATACAGAAACCATAGCTGGACCATTTTCACTGACAGGATGGATGGTAGCCATTGACAATGGTGATCCACTAACATACAGCTTGCCATGGAAGGGAGCATGCATGATTGGATGAAGACAATAGGAAAGCAGAGGTTCAGAAGCAACAAAGCATCTCCAAATGCTTATATGAAATTCCCACCAATGAATTACATAAGTACCTTTATTTTAATTTACGTTTTATTTATCTTTCAATTATCAAAACTCATAACCAATTGAATCCGCCTGACTAAGATTTACAAGATGACCATAGCTTGCTTCAAGCCGGCAATCTTCATGGGATCGACCCTTACTCGCGTAAGGTTTTATTACTTGGACGACCCAGTGCACTTGTTGGTTAGTTGTACCAGAGTTGTGAAAAGGGTGATCACAATTCCATGTACCAGTTAGCATGATTCAGATAAAATATTGTTAGGAGATAAGGAGATATAATGGTAGTCACACTTGCACTAGATTCAGTATTTCTCAAGAATATTCCAAGGTAGATTCCATCACAATTGCAGAAGCCATTAAGCCATTGGTAGAAGCTGACACATCCATAAAGGTAAAATCTATCATTACTAAATTTCAATATGTTTAATTACACTATAGTTATCGCAAAGCATGGTTGGTAAAATAGAAGTCAGTCGAAAAAATATTTGGTGGTTGGGAGGCTTCCTATGAAGCTTTGCCTAGATGGTTTGAAGTCATGTGTGACAAGGAGTCATTAGTAGCCGTCCACTTTGAAACCATGCCTGCATATCAGGAGAATGACTTGGTTCCTGATATTCAGGTGTTACATTGGGTCTTCTGGAGTTATTACCCTTGCATTAGATCATTCGGGCACTACAAACCAGCTATACAGGTAGACAGGACTCATTTATATAGAAATACCAGGGTTGAGTATTGGTTTCAGTTTTACAAGATGGAAACAACAATATCGTGCCCATTTTATTTCCCATTGTTGAAGGTGAGACTTCTTATGCATGGCATTTTTTTTCTTAGTAACTTGCGACAACATGACTCGTAGTAATGGGGCTTGGCCACTTCCGAGAGCTTTTCACATATTCCGTATTAGACATATAGAGTTTAACTTCTTTAAAAAATTTAAGGCACCATATCTCCAAAAGCTTTTCACATGTTCTTGCAAGACTAGACCTGACAAGTGTAAATGAATCCCATATTTTTCTTGATACCAATACATGTAAAGATATAATAGATGCAAAGGTACCGGCTCCTGAATTAGGACGTGACTATATCAGTTGATCTACTGCATTATCCAAAATCTGTGTGTGACAGACTAATCCAAATTTTTAGGTCCGGTCAAAACCTTACCATGTTGGTCATCCAGAGACCTCTCCTAATGTGGGACACATTGTACAAATCCAAATTGTCTCTTGCACCTGTCAGTTGCATGCCACTTAAGAGTCTCAAACGATATCAATGGTACCGTTGCACTCCAAATTTTTGAATGAATATAGATATCTTTTAGGGTGACATCTGCCTCTATCTGATCAATACTGTAAGCTTCCCAAACAAATTGGATAGAAACAAAAAAGAGAGAATTAAACAGTACATAATACAAAGTGTTCTGTGGGTTACCTGAAACTGTAGGTCGATCTCGGACGAGATCTTCTGTGCTGGTCAGAGCTGTCGTGTCCGACTTGTTTGAGGTGGCTGGGACCGCCGTGTCTGACTTGTTGGACTTGGTGGTGCTGCTGATCCTTCGTCCTCGGAGGGTGGGGGGTACCTGCAAGGGACTTCGATGCTTAAGTTAGTAAGGGTATTAAGCAGGTATTGAGTAGAATCAGAGTATGAGTTATACCTGGGTGCTCCAGTGTATTTATAATGGTGAGATGTGGCCTCCTGTGGATAAGATAAGTTAGTTATCTTATCTTAACTTATCTTTATCTTATCTTTAAGTGAGGTCATCTTATCTTCAAGGGAACTGCCTTTATCTTTCTGGGCTTTGGCTGCCTTTAGATTGGGCTGTGTTCCTTCGTTTTGGGCCTGCTTTGGGCTCCTTTGGCGATTTGGCCGAGCTCTTTGAGAAGAGGTCGGGCATTTGGCCGAGCTCTTTGAGAAGAGGTCGGATAGTCTGACTTGAAGAGGTCGGTCGGCTTGTCGCTAAACATCCTGGGTCGGACAGCTTGACCCAGGGTATGAACAGTGCCCCTGCTTGAGTTTGATCTTTCCGTGAGATCGTGCTTTTCAGAGCTTCGATCTCTTTGGAAGTCGTGCTCAAGCATCTGTCTGGCTTGTTTCTTCACTGCTTTGCAATCTTTGTAGATTTTCTAGAGGTTTGGTACTTCACAGTCCAACCTCTTTTGAGTGGTAGCGTGGGTTTTCTACCCTTGCCTTCTGGATCACGCCTTGCTTTAAGTTTGTGTTGACAACCCTCTGCTTTGGCGAAGTTGTCCTTGCGGCTTGATATCCGGACTTTTAGTGATTTGTCCAATGACTTTTTTAGTGTTCTTTATGTAGAACCTTTTTTAGTCTCGGATGACGTTTGTAGCCCTGTTTGAGATTGTGCCTTCTTTGAGTGGAGTTGTATCCCTTTTGGCTAAGCACATTTGAGCCTTAAGTTGTTTCCCAACCTTTTGGCTTGTTCTTTTTTTGAAGTCGTACTTGAGCCTCTTCTTTAGCTGACGTCGACCTGTATGACTTTGCCCCTGCTTGAGTTTTATCTTTCCGTGAGATCGTGCTTTTCAGAGATTTGATCTCTTTGGGGAAGTCGTGCTCAAGCATCTTGACTTCGGTCGATCTTGAGTATTTTCTCGTTTGTGCGAGTCTGGTATTGCCCCTTTTTAGTTTGTTGAGAGGGCTTTTTAGTCTTCTTCTGATTTGTTTGTCTTCATTGCTCGGGTTTTTCAGTCATAATCCAACAACTGTTCCAATGGGAAACCTTTTTATAGTCTGTTCAGATGACTTTATAGCGCCATTTTGATTTGTGCTTTTGCCTTTTAAGTAGTGTCTTTTTTCAAGACTTCATACTTTTTAGCAAAGCATTTCTGGCCTTCCTCTGGCCGTTGCGAGATGTCTTTGTCCCCTTTGTGGATCTTTTGCAGAGTGTCGGTACTTCGTTGTCCGACTTCTTTAGATCTCTTCTGGTTTTGTCCACTTTCTGTTTGGTTGAGGTGGTTCTTGGGACTAATTTGTCCGACGACTTTTTAGTGTTTTTGTAGAACACTTTTTAGTCATTCTGAACAGTTTTTGATAGCCTTGTCGTAGAGCCGTGGCTTTTTGGGCAGAGCTATGTCCGTTTTAGCGCACGTTTTTCGTTGGTCCGATTTCTTCTTGTCGGTCCAAGCTGTAGCTTTCGTTGGTCCGATTTCTTCTTGTCGGTCCAAGCTGTTGCTTTTGTTGGTCCGACTTCTTCTTGTCGGTCCAAGCTGTTGCTTTTGTTGGTCCAATTTCTTCTTGTCGGTCTCTTCTGAGTTACGTCTGTAATCCTCTTTCTTGGACTTTGTTCAAGTCTCTTTCAGTGATTACTTTTATAACTTTTGTTGCTTGGGCTGACTTTGTCATGTTGGGTCCTTCTAAGTTATTTCTGTAATCCTCTTTCTTGGACCTTTGTCAGGTCTCTTTCAGGGATTACTTTTATAACTTGTCCGTTGTAGGAGACCGACTTCTTTATGTCGATCTCTTCTAAGTTATTTTGTAATCCTCTTTCTTGAACCTTTGTCAGGTCTCTTTCAGGGATTACTTTTATAACTCTTTGGTAGTAGGAGTCCGACTTGGTTATGTCGGTCTCCTTTAAGTTATTTTTTGTAGTCCTCTTTCTTGGATCTTTATCAGATCTCTTTCAGGTACTACTTGTATAACTTTTTAGTGGTAGGAGTCCGACTTGGTTACGTCGGTCTCCTTTAAGTTATTTTTTGTAGTCCTCTTTCTTGGATCTTTGTCAGATCTCTTTCAGGGACTACTTGTATAACTTTTTGTTTTGGGCTGACTTTGTTATGTCAGGCCCTTCTAAGTTAAAGTAATCCTCTTTAATAGGGTTGGCCAGACCTCTTTCCAGGGTTTACTTATAACTTGGGTTGACTTGGTTCGACTTCTTAACGTTCGACCAGTCCTTAAGTTATTATTTTAGCGATCCGTAAGACCTCATCAGGTTCTTTTTTAGATCACTTTCGATAACTTCTTACATTATTCTGTGTTCATCTTTGCCGATTTGTAGAAAGTGGTTGTCATCTCTAGATCGTCCTTTGGGTGAATCGTGTTTTCACCTTTATCAGACGGTTGTCTTTATCGTGATCGTGCAGTGAAATTATTTTTCACTTTCTGCCGATCTGTTGCTTTATAATCGGGCGATGAACTCTGCTTTCACTTTTTTGCCGACCTTGTCGAAATCGGGCGATGAATTCTGGTTTTATCTTTCCCGACTTTTATCATGATCGGGCGGTGAATTTGGTTTTCACCCCGCCGACCTTGTCGTGATCCGGCAGTAAAATTTGCGTTTCAGATTAATGCGTCTTGGTATAGCAGTGAATTTTGTTTTCACTTTGTCGAAATCAAATGATGAATTCAGTTTTCATCGTGGTCGGGCGGTGAAGTTGGTTTTCACTTTGCCGACTTGTCGCTTTGTAATCGGACGATGAATTTGGTGTTCATCTTGCCGACTTTGTCGTGATCGGGCGGTGAATCTGGTGTTCACCTTGCCGACCTGCCGTAGTCGGGCGTCTTGGTAGGAAACTTTTTAGGGAATCTGCAATTTTTTAATAAAATGAAGATAAGAGTGTGTACATGTTAGTACTTACCTTTCTAGGTCGGGCAATTTTTTTGGATTTCGGCCTGGTGCCCTTTGCAGGCATGCCATGACCTTGGTAGCTCTTGCCCCTCGAGGTTGGACACTTTGTAGTAACCTTTCTCCAGTTCTTCTGAACAACTTGGTATGATCCTTTCCAATTGGCTGCTAGCTTCTCTTCTCCCGGTCGACTTGTTCCAATATCATTTCGGATTGGGATGAGGTCATTATTGGCGAAGCTTCTCTGCACTACCTTTCATTTGTACCTTAAAGCCATGCGACGTTTTAACACTTCTTCCCTGATCTGAGCTATTTCTCGGACTTTTGGGAGTAGGTCGAGCTATTTCCCTTTGGATTTGCGAGTTGATCTCTTTATTGTAGATGACCATTCTGGGGGATCCTTCTTCGATCTCTATTGGGATCATTGCCTCCACTCCGCGAGTCAACCAGAAGGGTGATTCCTGTGTTGAAGTGTGGAGTTATCCGATATGCCCATAGGACTTGTGGGAGCTCTTCAGCCCAAGCTCTCTTTTTTGATCTGAAGAACTTTGGTTCTTTCTGCAAAAAGTTTGTGTATTCGCCTTTGAGGAGAAAGTGTGCTTTGCTTAAGATTTGGCTGCTATTCCTGTTTCTTTTCATCGTTGCCTGACTCCTTTTGTACAAAAGTTCTAGCTTTTGTTCTGACCTTTTGTTTGAGAGATTGTCGGCTTCTCTTCTTTGTGTTCTTGCCCTGTTGTTGCCTCTAAAGGGTGCCCCTAGACTTTCGTGTGAGTCCTGGGGTTTTCCTTTTACTGCTGTATCTGACACTTAATGTTTTGCTGTTATTGTCCGAGTTGTTTCCTTTACTTGTCCGAGTTGTTTGGTAATAACCCCATGGCTGACCTATGTCTTGAGTACTGTGTGCGACTTAGGAGGTTCCTCTGAATTTGCAGGGATAGGGATGAGGAGAAGAATTATGAGCTGGTGTCGCCGGACTCTGAGGAGAGGGTTTGTTTTCCTTCCTTTGTTGTGGTCTTGTAATGTGGCCTGTATGAGGCTTCTGTTATTGCCCCCTGGTTTGGTGTTGGCTAATTTTTGAAAATGCATCAACTCAGGCATTCTGCTCCCGAGGTATGTGTCGGACTTCATATTCCCCGAATTGTCCGAGCTGTTTTCTATTTTTGTCCAGGGTCCCTTGAATTGTCCGAGCTATTCTCTGGTTTTGTCCAGGGTCCCCTGAATTACCCGAGGTATTTTTTGTGGTGGGATCCTCAGCTTGGTTGCTCCCTTCTATTTGTGAGGTGACTACTTGTGAGTCACTAGATATGGTAAGCTCCTACCTTCTTAGCTAGCCTTAAACCAGCCAGTAGTGCCTCATTTTCAGCTTGGTCATTTGGCTTTGATTTGGCTTCCCTGATTGCTTTTCTATAATTACACATGCACCACTCCCGGTTTTGTTTGAAAAGTCATCCATGTAGAGTTTCCATTTTGTAGGAGTTCCCGGGGTGTCAGTGTACTCTGTAATGAAGTCGGCCAGATACTATGATTTGATGGCTATCCGAGCTTCATGTTGAAGATCGAATTCGGATAACTTAATTGCCCACTGTAAGATTCTTCCAGTTAAGTCTATTTTCTGCAAGATTCCTTTTATGGGTTGGTTGGTCCGAACTCTAATAGTGTGAGCTTGAAAATATGGGCGGAGTTGTCGAGAAGAGAATATGAGGGCGTAGGCAAACTTTTCTATCTTTTGATAGTTTAGTTCGGCCCCTTGTAGAGCCTTGATGATGAAGTAGACGGATTGTTTACCCACTTTTGTCTTCTTTAACAAGTGATGAGGCTATTTCCAGACTTTCCACTACGAGGTATAATATGAGCTTTTCACTTTCCCTTGGTTGGGTAAGAACGGGTGGTTGCCCCAAGAATTTTTAAAATTCCGGAAGGCTTATTTGCACCCCGTAGTCCTATTCAAACCTCTCTCCCTTCCTTAATATACCTCTTTGAGGTGGTTTTTGCGGGATGATTTAGAGATCCTTCCTCCTGCGAATCCTCCAAGAACATGTCTCTCAGGGGTGTGAGGTGGACATTCAACTCGTTTGACCTCTTTGGTGTGAGACGTTCGACTTGTCCGACCTCTTTAGTGTGAGGTTGACCTTCGACTTGTCTGACCTCTTTGGTGTGAGGTAGACCTTCGACTTGTCCGACTCTTTGGTGTGAGGTTGACCTTCAACTTGTCCGACCTCTTTGGTGTGAGGTGGACCTTCAACTTTGTCCGACCTCTTTGGTGTGAGGTGGACCTTCAACGCGTCCGACCTCTTTGGTGTGAGGTGGACCTTCAACGCGTCCGACCTCTTTGGTTTTTGATTGGGCGAGTTGATGGGATCTTCTCAGTGTTGCCTATTTCTCGGTAGATATCCACAACAGACACCCGAAGGGGGTGTAATTGTGGTATTTTCTAGGCTTCTCTCCATGTTGATCTTCTTTTTTCTTGGACTCTTTATCCTTATCCCGAGAGGAGTAGGAATGTTCGGTTTTTGAGATCTTTCCTAGTCGAGAGTTTTCCTCCATGTTGATGTACTTCTCTGCCCGTTCCTGTACCTCGTTTCGAGATGTTTGGGTGCTTCTTGGATATTGAGTGGCTAAAAGGTCCTTCTCATAGACCATTGATGAGACCCCTGATAGCTGCTTCTGTTGGCAGACTTTGTATGTCCAGACATGTTTTGTTGAATCTTTCCATGTAGTTGCGAAGGCTCTTTCGATCTCCTTGCTTGATCCTTAATAGGCTTGATGCGTGTTTGGCTTTGTCCTTCTGGATGGAGAATAACAGATTGCATCTGAGGCCTCCGTGAGATACATCCTGCTTCTGAAATTGCTAAGATGATAGCTTGGATCTGATGTGCCATCGTACGGAGTCATGTTGGGAGCTTTGAAGTCCCTTGGGACCTTTAGCTTTCATGATCTCTTTGGTGAATGGGTCTTGATCTTTGTGGGGGCTATCTTCGTGACTGGATCGAGCCGTCTTGGTTTTGAGATCAGCTTTGAGTTTTAAGAGCTTATCTTTTAACTCTCGGCGTCGCCTAGTTTCCCTTCGAAGGTCCTTCTTGGCTTCCCGTTGATGCTCGGCTTCTTTTTTGAGTTGTTGGAGGCAGTTTTGTTGAGCTTGTAGTGCTTCCATGATTTCTGTGTTTGGAGGTTGCTTATCTCCCCCGTTTTGGGGTGTGCTTTTGGGGGTGGCGTCCGCGTTTTTATGCGGCGTCCTGTTTTCTGGATCAGAATCGTGGTCGTTGTCATGGTTGTCCGCCATGGTGATGGGATGACTTCCAGGTTCCCCGGCAACGGCGCCAATGTTCCGTGGGTTACCTGAAACTGTAGGTCGATCTCGGACGAGATCTTCTGTGCTGGTCAGAGCTGTCGTGTCCGACTTGTTTGAGGTGGCTGGGACCGCCGTGTCTGACTTGTTGGACTTGGTGGTGCTGCTGATCCTTCGTCCCCAGAGGGTGGGAGGTACCTGCAAGGGACTCCGATGCTTAAGTTAGCAAGGGTATTAAGCAGGTATTGAGTAGAATCAGAGTATGAGTTATACCTGGGTGTTCTAGTGTATTTATAATGGTGAGATGTGGCCTCCTGTGGATAAGATAAGTTAGTTATCTTATCTTATCTTATCTTTATCTTATCTTTAAGTGAGGTCATCTTATCTTCAAGGGAACTGCCTTTATCTTTCTAGGCTTTGGCTGCCTTTAGATTGGGCTGTGTTCCTTCGTTTTGGGCCTGCTTTGGGCTCCTTTGGCGATTTGGCCGAGCTCTTTGAGAAGAGGTCGGGCATTTGGCCGAGCTCTTTGAGAAGAGGTCGGATAGTCTGACCTGAAGAGGTCGGTCGGCTTGTCACTAAACATCCTGGGTCGGACAGCTTGACCCAGGGTATGAACACAAAGGAATCAACATACCTGTATATCGAGATGTTTCTATATCAATGGATGAAAACACACCTGGCCTTTCTGAACCTCATCTAGCAATCCCCTAAAATAAGCAACAGTATGATATCTATATGGCCGATTAGCACGCTCCCAATTACGCCACGTGTTTACATTTTTTTTTTCATTACCAAACTTTCTATCCAGATATTGAAATACAAAGTAAAACATTATTCAAAGTCATATAACAATTCATATTACTGGTTAGCCAGTGTGAATTGTCATGGGGAACCAAGAATCGGCACAAAAAATGGCATACGAATTCAATCCTGGATATGCAACAATATCAATAGACCATCAATCTTTTTACAGTCAAAGCGAGATGCTCTACACAATATTCTGTACAAGTGTGGCCAGGGAAGTCGATCCCCAGCTAATTTCATGAATTCGTGAGAAATCATGAAGCAATGACAGAAATTTTTAGTGAATCACTGACTCAGAATTATCAGCAAACAAGATTGACCCAAAAACAAAAATATATGCCATTTCACATACTTATCCATGGTAACTCGATCATTCAAAATTAATCCGTCTTTCACATTTCTAATCCAGGTCATCTTGATGTAACTTTCTCTGCAATCACTAGTCCTAGGTGCAACTCCAAATTGATGTAAGCATTTAGCTTCCATGGCCTCCTGACTAGTCATGGTTGTTCCTGTCACGGGAAGACCATTTATCGGAATACTTAGGATTAGAGCCATATCTTCCAACGTAACGGTGCACTCGCCAGCCGGATGATGGAATGTATGAGTATCTGGGTGTCATCTCTCTACTAGAGCTATTACCAAAGCCGACTGATTTTGGATCACTCCAATTTGGGATACATGATAAAATCCAGTGGCCCACACAAGAGGCTCGACAATCGGATTGTATGAATTCGGTGGATTCATGTAGACACACCTCAAAGTTCTTGTACCCTACAAAATATAGACAAATAATAACTCAAGTTGTCTTATTTAATTAATCATTTATAAGTTAAAACACTTATAATTAACATTAAATTTACTTGAACGACCAATTTTTACTTAATTGTCATCATAACTAAGTTTCTTATCAATAATATCCAGACAAACATATTCATCTTATTTATAACACTGATGAGCGGATAATTTATACGCTTTTTGGCATTGTTTTTAGTATGTTTTTGGTAGTTTTAGTTGAGTTCTTAGTATATTTTTATTAGTTTTTAGTTAAAATTCACTCTTCTGGACTTTACTATGAGTTTGTGTGTTTTTCTGTGATTTCAGGTATTTTCTGACTGAAATTGAAGGTTCTGAGCAAAAATCTGATCCAGAGACTGAAAAGGACTGCAGATGCTGTTGGATTCTGACCTCCTTGCACTCGAAGTGGATTTTCTGGAGCTACAGAAGCCCAATTGGCGCGCTCTCAACGGCATTGGAAAGTAGACATCCTGGGCTTTCCAGCAATATATAATAGTCCATACTTTGCCCAAGATTTGATGGCCCAAACCTGCGTAGCAATCCGGCCTCAGAAATTCCAGCGTTAAACGCCGGAACTGGCATAAAATTTGGAGTTAAACGCCCAAACTGGCATGAAAGCTGGCGTTTAACTCCAGAAAAGGTCTCTACACGAAATTACTTCATTGCTCAGCCCAAGCACACACCAAGTGGGCCCGGAAGTGGATTTTTCTGTCATTTACTCATTTCTGTAAACCTTAGGACACTAGTTTACTATTTATAGGATCTTTTGACATTGTATCCGTACCTTATGACCTCATGACATTTTTTACACGTTTCTTGTGTACCTTCCACAGCATGAGTCTCTAAACCCCATGGTTGGGGGTGCGGAGCTCTGCTGTGTCGTGATGGATTAATGCAATTACTACTGTTTCTTATTCAATCATGCTTGCTTCTATCCTAAGATACTACTTGTTCTTAACCCGGATGAATGTGATGATCCGTGACACTCATCATCATTCTCAACTATGAACGTGTGCTTGACAACCACCTCCGTTCTATTTTAGATTAAGTAGATATCTCTTGGGTTATTTAATCGGAATCTTCGTGGTATAAGCTAGAACTGATGGCGGCATTCAAGAGAATCCGGAAGGTCTAAACCTTGTCTGTGGTATTCTGAGTAGGATTCAATGACTGGATGACTGTGACGTGCTTCAAACTCCTGAAGGCGGGGCGTTAGTGACAGACGCAAAAGAATCACTGGATTCTATTCCGGCCTGATTGAGAACCGACAGATGATTAGCCTATGCTGTGACAGAGCATCAGGGACGTATTTTCACTAAGAGGATGGGAGGTAGCCATTGACAACGGTGAAACCCTACATACAGCTTGCCATGGAAGGAGCCTTGCGTGTTTGATGAAGAAGACAGTAGGAAAGCAGAGATTCGGAAGATGGAGCATCTCCAAAGCCTCAGCCTATTCTCCATTACTGCAAAACAAGTACCTTTTTCATGTTCTTTTGCTTTTTACAATCAATCCTGATAATTTCCGATATCCTGACTAAGATTTACAAGATAACCATAGCTTGCTTCAAGCCGACAATCTCCGTGGGATCGACCCTTGCTCACGCAAGGTATTACTTGGACGACCCAGTGCACTTGCTGGTTAGTTGTGCGGGATTGCAAAAGTGTTATTGCAATTTCGTGCACCAAGTTTTTGGCGCCGTTGCTGGGGATTGTTCGAGTTTGGACAACTGACGGTTTATTTTGTTGCTTAGATTAGGACTGTTTTATTTTTGTTGGTTTAGAGTCTTTTATTTGAGTCTAATTTCATATTTTAAGTTTGGTGTCAATTGCATGCTTTTGTTTTTCTTTTAATTTTCGATTTTGCATGTTCTTAGTCCCTTTTTGATTCATAAAAGTTCTAAGTTTGGTGTCCTCTTTGTGTTTTTCCTTTTAAAATTTTCGAAAAAATTAGTGTTTGATTTTCTAAAATTTTAAGTTTGGTTTCATTCGTTGTTTTTCTCTTTCCTCTTTTCAAAAATCAAATCTTTTTCATAAAAACTTTTCAATCATATCTTTCTAATTGCTATTATCAAAATCTTTTTAATTAACTAATTGATTCAGTTCTCAATTTGCTTTGATCTTATTTTCTTTTTGATTTTCGAAATTTTATTTTATTTTCCTTTTGTTTTATTTTATTTTTCGGTTAATTCAAAAAAAAAAAAAAACAAAATTTATCTCTTTGCAATCATTATCATTTCCCTTTTGTCCATTATGGACTTAAGTGGAATTAACCAGTCCAGAAGGACCCTGGGGTCATATGCTAACCCCATTACAGCTGCATATGGGAGTAGCATCTGTATACCTCCCATCAAAGCAAGCAGCTTTGAGCTAAATCCTCAACTCATTATCATAGTGCAGCAAAATTGCCAGTATTCTGGTCTTCCACAGGAAGAACCTACTGAGTTTCTGGCACAGTTCTTACAAATTGCTGACACAGTACATGATAAAGAGGTAGATCAGGATGTCTACAGACTATTACTGTTTCCATTTGCTGTAAAAGATCAAGCAAAAAGGTGGTTGAATAACCAACCTACAGCAAGCATAAAGACATGGAAACAGTTATCAGACAAATTCTTGAATCATTTTTACCCTCCAAAAAGGATGACACAGCTAAGGCTGGACATCCAAGGCTTTAAACAAGAGGATAATGAATCCCTTTATAATGCCTGGGAGAGGTATAGAGGTATGCTTAGAAAATGCCCCTCTGAAATGTTTTCAGAGTGGGTACAGTTAGACATTTTCTACTATGGGCTTACAGAAAAAGCTCAGATGTCTTTAGACCACTCAGCTGGTGGATCTATACACATGAGGAAGACAATTGAAGAAGCTCAAGAGCTTATAGACACTGTTGCTAGAAACCAATATTTATATTCTAGCAATGAGTTCGTTCCAAAAGAGGAAGTCATGGCATTAGTCACTGATCCTAATCCTCAAGAACAGATGAATGAGCTTAATCAACAATTGCTCCTGATGACAGAACAGTTAGCAGAATTTAAAGAAATGCTCCATGATACTAAAGTTGCTAACAAGAACATAGAACTGCAGTTGAATCAAGCAAAACAGCAAATATCTAAACAGATAACAGAGGGATGTCAAGCAGTTCAACTAAGGAGTGGGAAAACACTGAATACCACTGCTCAAAGGAGCAAGAATCCAAACAAAGAACAATTGACAGAGGATAACCAAACCACTGTTCAAAATCCCTCTGAGGACAATAAAAGCCCAGAGAGGAATACTATTGGCGTTCAAACGCCAGAAAGGGAAGGAAAGTTGGCGTTAAACGCCCATTCCTTGCCCAGTTCTGGCGTTCAAACGCCAGAAAAGGGGGAGAAGTTGGCGTTTAACGCCCAATCTTCACCCATTCCTGGCGTCCAAACGCTCAAGGAGGATCAGGCACCTGAGAGTGCTGATAGTTATCCCTCTAACAAGGCTTCTTCAACCACTTCTGTAAGGAATAAACCTGCAGCATCTAAGGTTGAGGAATATCAAGCCAAGATGCCTTATCCTCAGAAACTCCGCAAGGCGGAACAGGATAAGCAATTTGCCCGCTTTGCAGACTATCTAAGGACTCTTGAAATAAAGATTCCGTTTGCAGAGGCACTTGAGCAAATACCTTCTTATGCTAAGTTCATGAAAGAGATCTTAAGTCATAAGAAGGATTGGAGAGAAACTGAAAAAGTGTTTCTCACTGAAGAATGCAGTGCAGTCATTCTGAAAAGCTTACCAGAAAAGCTTCAAGATCCTGGAAGCTTTATGATACCCTGCACATTAGAAGGTGCTTGCACCAAGACAGCCCTATGTGATCTTGGAGCAAGCATCAATTTGATACCTGCATCCACTATCAGAAAGCTTGGGTTGACTGGAGAAGTCAAACCAACCAGGATATGCCTCCAACTTGCTGATGGCTCCATTAAACACCCATCAGGCATAATAGAGGACATGATTGTCAAGGTTGGGCTATTTGCCTTTCCAACTGACTTTGTGGTGCTGGAAATGGAGGAGCATAAGAGTGCAACTCTCATTCTAGGAAGACCTTTCCTAGCAACTGGACGAACTCTCATTGATGTACACAAAGGGGAAGTGACCCTGAGAGTCAATGAGGATGAGTTCAAGTTGAATGCTGTGAAAGCTATGCAGCATCCAGACACACCAGATGACTGCATGGACGTTGACATTATTGATTCTCTGGTAGAAGAGATCAATATGACTGAAAACCTAGAATCAGAGCTTGAGGACATCTTCAAAGATGCTCAACCTGATCAAGAAGAACTAGAGGAAGTAAAGGAATTTTCGAAAATTCCTCAGGAGGAGGATAAACCTCCCAAACCTGAACTCAAACCTCTACCACCATCTCTGAAATATGCATTTCTAGGAGAGGGTGACACTTTTCCAGTGATTATAAGCTCTGCTTTAGATCCACAGGAAGAGGAAGCACTGATTCAAGTGCTAAGGACGCACAAGACAGCTCTTGGGTGGTCCATAAGTGATCTTAAGGGCATTAGCCCAGCTAGATGCATGCACAAGATCTTATTGGAGGATAATGCCAAACCAGTGGTTCAACCACAGAGGCGGCTAAATCCAGCCATGAAGGAGGTGGTGCAGAAAGAGGTCACTAAATTACTAGAGGCTGGGATTATTTATCCTATTTCTGATAGCCCCTGGGTGAGCCCTGTCCAAGTTGTTCCCAAAAAGGGAGGCATGACAGTGGTTCATAATGAAAAAAATGAACTGGTTCCTACAAGGACAGTCACAGGGTGGCGTATGTGTATTGACTACAGAAGGCTCAATACAGCCACCAGAAAGGATCATTTTCCTTTACCATTCATAGACCAAATGCTAGAAAGACTAGCTGGTCATGACTATTACTGCTTTTTGGATGGCTATTCAGGCTACAACCAAATTGCAGTAGATCCCCAGGACCAAGAGAAAACAGCATTTACCTGCCCTTCTGGCGTGTTTGCATATAGGAGAATGCCTTTTGGTCTGTGCAATGCACCTGCAACCTTTCAGAGGTGTATGCTCTCTATCTTCTCAGACATGGTAGAGAAATTTCTGGAAGTCTTCATGGATGACTTTTCAGTATATGGAGACTCATTCAGCTCCTGTCTTAACCACCTATCACTTGTCCTGAAAAGATGCCAAGAGACTAACCTGGTTTTAAACTGGGAGAAATGTCACTTTATGGTGACTGAAGGGATTGTCCTTGGGCACAAAATTTCAAGCAGGGGAATAGAGGTGGATAAGGCAAAGGTAGAGGTAATTGAAAAATTACCACCACCTGCCAATGTTAAGGCAATCAGAAGCTTTCTGGGGCATGCAGGATTTTACAGAAGGTTTATAAAGGATTTTTCGAAAATTGCAAAACCTCTGAGTAATCTGCTAGCTGCTGACACACCATTTGTGTTTGACACACAGTGTCTGCAGGCATTTGAGACCCTGAAAGCTAAGCTGGTCACAGCACCAGTTATCTCTGCACCAAATTGGGCATTACCATTTGAATTAATGTGTGATGCCAGTGATCATGCCATTGGTGCAGTGTTGGGACAGAGGCATAACAAGCTTTTGCACGTCATTTATTATTCTAGCCGTGTTCTAAATGACGCACAAAAGAACTACACAACCACAGAGAAAGAGTTACTTGCAGTGGTTTATGCCATTGACAAGTTTAGATCCTACCTAGTGGGATCAAAGGTGATTGTGTACACTGACCATGCTGCTCTTAAATACTTACTCACAAAGCAGGATTCAAAACCCAGGCTTATCAGATGGGTATTGCTTCTGCAAGAGTTTGATATAGAAATAAGAGACAGAAAAGGGACAGAGAATCAAGTAGCTGATCATCTGTCCAGAATAGAACCAGTAGCTGGGGCGTCCCTCCCTTCTACTGAGATCTCTGAGACTTTCCCAGATGAGCAACTCTTTGCCATCCAGGAAGCTCCATGGTTTGCAGACATTGCAAATTATAAAGCTGTAAGGTTCATACCCAAGGAGTACAGCAGTGTGCAAAGAAAGAAATTAATTTCAGATGCCAAGTACTACCTCTGGGATGAACCATATCTCTTTAAGAGATGTGCTGACGGAGTGATCCGCAGATGTATACCCAGAGAAGAAGCACAAAGGATCCTATGGCACTGCCATGGATCACATTATGGAGGACATTTTGGAAGTGAGCGAACAGCCACTAAAGTCCTCCAGTGTGGATTCTACTGGCCTACTCTCTATAAAGATTCCCGAGAGTTTGTGCGTAACTGTGACAGTTGCCAAAGAGCTGGTAACCTGCCTCACGGATATGCCATGCCTCAACAAGGGATATTAGAGATAGAATTGTTTGATGTATGGGGAATTGACTTCATGGGGCCATTCCCACCATCATACTCAAACACTTACATTCTGGTGGCAGTGGACTATGTATCTAAGTGGGTAGAAGCAATTGCTACACCCACTAATGATACCAAGACCGTGCTGAAATTCCTCCAAAAAAACATTTTCAGCAGGTTTGGCGTTCCCAGAGTGCTAATCAGTGACGGGGGCACTCATTTCTGCAATAAACAGCTATACTCTGCTATGGTTAGATATGGAATTAGCCATAAAGTGGCAACTCCGTATCATCCACAGACAAATGGGCAAGCAGAAGTCTCTAACAGAGAGCTAAAAAGAATCCTAGAACGGACTGTGATAGCCCGAAGAAAGGATTGGGCAAAGAGCTTGGATGATGCTCTGTGGGCATACAGAACAGCATTCAAGACTCCTATAGGCACCTCTCCATACCAACTGGTGTATGGGAAGGCCTGTCATTTGCCTGTGGAACTGGAACATAAAGCCTACTGGGCAACCACATTCCTAAACATGGATGCTCAGTTAGCTGGTGAGAAAAGACTGCTCCAGCTAAATGAGCTAGAGGAGTTCAGACTCAATGCCTTTGAAAATGCAAAAATTTATAAGGAAAAGGCAAAGAAGTGGCATGACAAGAGATTGTCAACCAGAGTCTTTGAGCCAGGACAAAAAGTTCTGCTCTTCAACTCCAGGCTCAAATTGTTTCCAGGAAAACTCAAATCCCGGTGGAGGGGTCCGTATGTGATTACAGGAGTATCACCATATGGATATGTTGAGCTTCAGGATATTGATTCTGACAAGAAGTTCATTGTTAATGGACAAAGAATCAAGCATTATCTTGAAAGCAATTTTGAGCAGGAATGCTCAAGACTGAGACTTGAGTGATTCTTAGCAGAAGTCCAGCTAAAGACAGTAAAGAAGCGCTTGCTGGGAGGCAACCCAGTCATTAGGAAGGTATATGATTAGTTCTTACAGAGGCAAGTATCAAAAATGAAGGAATTTACAGAGTTACAGAAGGATTCAGCTCAAAAAGCAGAGAAAATGAGCTTACTGGCGAAAAAATGCCAGTAAGGGGCATTTTGGGCGTTAAACGTCAGAATGGGTACCATTCTGGGCGTTTAACGCCAGGAATGGTGCCATTTTGGGCGTTAAACGCCAGAATGGGCACCATTCTGGGCGTTTAACGCCAGGTGTGCAGCATCCTGGGCGTTCTGAAAAACGCCCAGTGACAAAGGATTTCTGGCGTTTAACGCCAGCCAGGGCACCTGGCTGGGCGTTAAACGCCCAAAAGGGGTAGCAAATGGGCGTTAAACGCCAGAATGGGTGCCATTCTGGGCGTTTAACGCCAGAAAGGTGGGGGGACCACATTTTTGTTTTCAACCCAATTTTTTTTCAAACTTTCCTCTTTTTAACCATACTCTTCTACATAAATGCACTTCAACCTTTCATCATTCACTTTCAAATCTTCACAAATCAAAACCATTCTTCAAATCTATTTCAAATTAATCCTAAATCTTCTTCAAAAACTCACCCTTTTCTCAATTTCTCTCCATATCTTCTCAAATCTTCTTTCTAATTTTTATTTTTTTTGAAATCTCTTCTCCCCTCCCTTATAAATTCACGTTTGGAACCCCCTTTACCCACACCATTCGAATTTCCTCTTTCTCTCTCTCTCTTCTTTCTTTTCTTTTGCTTGAGGACAAGCAAACCTCTAAGTTTGGTGTGCTTTTCCGTGATCACTAAGCCAAGATTCATCAATATCATGGCTCCTAAGGGAAAACAAACCAATTTAAGAGGCAAGAAAGAGAATAATCCAAAGAATCTTTGGAATCAAGAGAAGTTCTTAACCAAAGAACATGAAGACCATTATCACAAAATAATGGGTCTGAAGTCAGTGATCCCGGAAGTGAAATTTGATCTGAAAGAAGATGAATATCCGGGGATCCAAGAGCAAATTCGAAACAGAGGATGGGAAGTTCTAACCAATCCTGAGACAAAGGTTGGAAGGAACATGGTTCAGGAATTCTACTCAAATCTGTGGCTAACAGATAAACAGAGAATGACTGGAACTGCTTACCATACCTACAGAACCATGGTCAGAGGGAAAGTTATGTACTTCCATCTGGACAAAATAAGAGAAATCTTCAAGTTGCCCCAACTACAAGATGATCCTGACTCCTTTAATAGGAGGATGGTGAGAGTAGATAAAGGGTTGGATCAAGTTCTAGAGGACATATGCCTCCCTGGAACTAAATGGATAACCAATTCAAAGGGTGTCCCAAACCAACTCAAGAGGGGAGACCTCAAACCAATTGCAAGAGGTTGGCTAGACTTTATTGGGCGTTCCATATTGCCCACTAGCAACCGTTCTGAGGTCACCATCAAGAGAGCAGTGATGATTCATTGCATTATGCTTGGAAGAGAAGTGGAGGTGCATCATGTGATTGCTTGTGAGATCTACACAATTGCAAATAAGAATTCCACTGAAGCCAAATTGGCTTACCCAAGCTTGATCTCCTTGCTCTGTAAAGAGGCTGGGGTGAAGATGGGAGTAGATGAGTTCATACCCATTGAACATCCAATCACCAAGAAGTCAATGGAAGGACAAGTGCAAGACAACTCTATCAAAAGGAGGGCGCATGAGTTCCTCCCTGAATTCCCTGAAACTGGCTACTGGGCCAACCTAGAAGCATCTATTAACAAGTTGCAAGAGACTATGGAGCAACTGAAGGAAGAACAGCAGAATCAAAACTGCATGCTCTGCAAATTGCTGAAGGAACAAGAGAAGCAGGGGCGTGAAATTCAAGAGATGAAACGCCAAAAGCTCTCCTCTCAAGCTGAGGGAGCATCCACTTCTCAAAATCAAGGTTGTTGAGTCCTAACTCTGTGAAAACCTCTATCATTAGGAGCCTATTCTTTTTCGTTTTTTTTATTTATTTCATTTTTTTTATTTTTAGTTTCATCTTATATTTATTTTCTGAGTCTTGTTCTTAATTCATAATTAATAAAATTTAAGTTTATGCCTTAAAGCTATGAATGTCCTATGAATCCATCACCTCTCTTAAATGAAAAATGCTTTAATCACAAAAGAACAAGAAGTACAGGGTTTCGAAATTTATCTCTGAAACTAGTTGAATTAGTTTGATGTGGTGACAATACTTTTTGTTTTCTGAATGAATGCTTGAACAGTGCATATGTCTTTTGAATTTGTTGCTTTGAGAATGTTAAAATTGTTGGCTCTTGAAAGAATGAGGAGAAAGAGAACTGTTATTGAGGATCTGAAAAATCATCAAATTGATTCTTGAAGCAAGAAAAAGCAGTGAATACAAAAAAAAAATTTTTTCGAAAAAAAAAGAGAAGAAGAAAGAAAAGGAAAAGAAAAAAAAAAGAAAGGAATAAAGTTGTGATCCAAGGCAATAAGAGTGTGCTTAAGAACCCTGGACACCTCTAATTGGGGACTTTAGCAAAGCTGAGTCACAATCTAAAAAGGTTAACCCAATTATATGTCTGTGGCATGTATGTATTCGGTGGTAATACTGGAAGACAGAGTGCTTTGGGCCACAGCCAAGACTCATACACTAGCTATGTTCAAGAATCATCATACTTAACTAGGAGAATCAATAACACTATCTGAGTTCTGAGTTCTCATAGATGCCAATCATTCTGAACTTCAAAGGATAGAGTGAGATGCCAAAACTGTTCGGAGGCAAAAAGCTACTAGTCCCGCTCATCTGATTGGAGCTATGTTTCTTTGATATTTTGGAGTCTATAGTATATTCTCTTCTTTTTATCCTATTTTGATTTTCAGTTGCTTGGGGACAAGCAACAATTTAAGTTTGGTGTTGTGATGAGCGGATAATTTATACGCTTTTTGGCATTGTTTTTAGTATGTTTTTGGTAGTTTTAGTTGAGTTCTTAGTATATTTTTATTATTTTTTAGTTAAAATTCACTCTTCTAGACTTTACTATGAGTTTGTGTGTTTTTCTGTGATTTCAGGTATTTTCTGACTGAAATTGAAGGTTCTGAGCAAAAATCTGATCCAGAGACTGAAAAGGACTGCAGATGCTGTTGGATTCTGACCTCCTTGCACTCGAAGTGGATTTTCTGGAGCTACAGAAGCCCAATTGGCGCGCTCTCAACGGCATTGGAAAGTAGACATCCTGGGCTTTCCAGCAATATATAATAGTCCATACTTTGCCCAAGATTTGATGGCCCAAACCTGCGTAGCAATCCGGCCTCAGAAATTCCAGCGTTAAACGCCGGAACTGGCATAAAATTTGGAGTTAAACGCCCAAACTGGCATGAAAGCTGGCGTTTAACTCCAGACAAGGTCTCTACACGAAATTACTTCATTGCTCAGCCCAAGCACACACCAAGTGGGCCCGGAAGTGGATTTTTCTGTCATTTACTCATTTCTGTAAACCTTAGGACACTAGTTTACTATTTATAGGATCTTTTGACATTGTATCCGTACCTTATGACCTCATGACATTTTTTACACGTTTCTTGTGTACCTTCCACAGCATGAGTCTCTAAACCCCATGGTTGGGGGTGAGGAGCTCTGCTGTGTCTTGATGGATTAATGCAATTACTACTGTTTCTTATTCAATCATGCTTGCTTCTATCCTAAGATACTACTTGTTCTTAACCCGGATGAATGTGATGATCCGTGACACTCATCATCATTCTCAACTATGAACGTGTGCTTGACAACCACCTCCGTTCTATTTTAGATTAAGTAGATATCTCTTGGGTTCTTTAATCGGAATCTTCGTGGTATAAGCTAGAACTGATGGCGGCATTCAAGAGAATCCGGAAGGTCTAAACCTTGTCTGTGGTATTCTGAGTAGGATTCAATGACTGGATGACTGTGACGTGCTTCAAACTCCTGAAGGCGGGGCGTTAGTGACAGACGCAAAAGAATCACTGGATTCTATTCCGGCCTGATTGAGAACCGACAGATGATTAGCCTATGCTGTGACAGAGCATCAGGGACGTATTTTCACTGAGAGGATGGGAGGTAGCCATTGACAATGGTGAAACCCTACATACAGCTTGCCATGGAAGGAGCCTTGCATGTTTGATGAAGAAGACAGTAGGAAAGCAGAGATTCGGAAGATGGAGCATCTCCAAAGCCTCAGCCTATTCTCCATTACTGCAAAACAAGTACCTTTTTCATGTTCTTTTGCTTTTTACAATCAATCCTGATAATTTCTGATATCCTGACTAAGATTTACAAGATAACCATAGCTTGCTTCAAGCCGACAATCTCCGTGGGATCGACCCTTGCTCACGCAAGGTATTACTTGGACGACCCAGTGCACTTGCTGGTTAGTTGTGCGGGATTGCAAAAGTGTTATTGCAATTTCGTGCACCAAACACCTACTAACAAATATAATTAATAAATGAGCCTTTACCCTACACACATGCATAAACAAAATGGTCATAATTAATTATATTTAACACAAAACCTAATTAATAATTATCTTCAAGAACTTAATTATTTAGATTATGACAATAATTAGTTCAAATTGCTATCTATTCTATTACAAGTATATTTTATACATTAAACTACAAATTTTAATTCACAACTAGAAAATTGCTTAATACAGACAGAATTACAGACATATTCGATCTTTATTACAGACGGATTTTTGGTTACCGACGAAATTACTGACGGATTTTGTCCCTCTATAAAAGCCTCATCAGAAATTATTTCCCGACGGATTTTTTTCCGTCGAAAATTACCGAAGGATTTTTACCAGTTACCAACGAATTTTCCCTCGATAAATTCTTCCCTCCATTTCCCAGAAATGTCAAACTTTCCAACGGATTTTCCGTCGGTAATTACAGATGGATTTTCCATTGGTAATTGACAACATATTTTCTGATAAATTTTCCGTCTGTAATTAGAACCTTGGAAAATCATCACACATTTTAAATACAGATTAAAAATTCGTCTGTAAATCTGTCAGTAAGGTAAAATAGATTTTTTTTTAGATTTTTCTATTGCAAAATAAACTTATTTTCATACAAAATAAATATAAATTTAAACAAGTTCATCATATTATCAAGCAAAAAAGAAATACTATAAACAAGCAAGTCAATATAATTCATTTATGTCATATAATTAAAAAAAAAAGTTGAAGCAGAAGTAATGAATATCATTTACATCATATAATGAATATCATTTACATCATTCCACTCTCATACAACTTTATTCATCAAATTAATCTAATTACTTTATAAAACTAACTTACTCACATGAATTGGAACAATAAAGTTAAAAGTATTATCAAATTATGTGTCAGTTGTTGAAGTAGAAGTAATGCCACAGGTATTAATCTTGTAGTCAAAGCTTTTCCAATTGGTGATACAGCCAATTGCCTGCATGATAATCAAATGACACTTTAGAATCCAGATCGCAACAAACCTAATAGATATGACTATATAAATTACGAGATAAAAAAACTTCTGAGAAGCAAAAGTACAAAAGTAAACTTTGAGCAACGTACTTTGTCTGAAAGCCTACAGCTTAATGGTCTCCCTTCAAGAACTGTATAAAGTTATTCCATAAAGTTTTTCAATTGGCTCGCATACCTAACATGTAGTTATGCTGATTTCACCAAGTGAAGGTTATTAGAAAAAGGATAGTGAACTCTTGGCATTACCTGTTGCCCCCTAAGACCCAGCTCAACATAGTAGGCATCATGATGTCGACGAAAAATCTTCCTCCAACCCTTCCAAGATGTGGTATCCGGAACTTGGTCAAGAATTGAAAGCAATAATGAGATAGAAGTGGCACGCATATATATCAATTTAAACTGCCAACTTCTCTGAATGCTGACTTATCTCGTTAGTAAGAAATTCCTACCTCTAAAGGACCAAGACCAACACCCAAATATGCCTTGTAGGTGGAAGCCATCAAAGTAGCCATTCTTGCCATTCTGTGAATAATGGCAATAAAAGAAAAGAAGCAGCACAAAAATATTCAATATGGCAATAATATATTTGAATGAGAAATCAGAGAAAGTTGAAGGCATAAAATAAGTGGCAAGCTATACCTAGACTTAATCCATCAAGCAAAACAAAAATGATTCCATGAAGAAGTGCATATTCAGGACCTAAGGTTTCTTCCATTACATCCAAAAAGTCAATCCAAGAAATGAGATCCCTCACAGTAAGCCTTCTGCTAGAATGTAATTTGTTGAACCACTAAAAAGAAAAGTTATGTAATGAATACAAGCTAAATAACACTATATATAAGTCTGATCTGATGGAATTGATTGGAGAAAAAAAAGGCATAAACACCATTAACAAAATTAACTGCATATATCAAGATAATATACCTCAAAAAAACTTATCATAGCATTAACAACTTCCAGGAGCCTTTAACGATAATCTTCCTTTACGTTTCCCGCATTTTTAAGCTTGGAAATTCTGTAAATAAATCAAATAAACCAAATATTAAATATCTGCATATCTAAATTTGTGCATCTCATTGCTTTTACAAGGGGACCATCCTGCCATTCAAATATGCTCTGCCGCTTCTTGTGCAAGACATCGAGCTCAAACTTTAACTACTCAAAAGCACAAAGATCATCCCTACTGACATCAGGAATCTGAATTTGACCTTCTTTATATTTTCTTATCATGCCATTAAGCATATCAAGGGTTGAGGCAGCTTGCTCTATGTCAGAAGAAACTAACTATAGAAGAGAACAAGAAATCAGTATTTATGCTACAAATGACTTGGATTAAGAAAATGGGTACAGAAAATAAAACTATTGCAGAAAACAATGTGAATACAGTAAAACTAAGTCTCAGGTCTCTTACTACATAATTAAAAAAACTTTAAAATTTATCATCTGAGCCAAGTGGTTAACAATAACAGAAAAATACCAGAACCACCCATTTCACCTACAAGCAATACAGGTTCACGTAATTGAAAGCAGCGCTCCACAAGGAAGAACAACTTCTGTATGCTTTTGGTCAAGAATATACTGCTTGTTAGACAATTTTTTGCTAGATTTGTGTACCTGAATTGTTAAAAATCTTCAAGAAGAAAACATTTACACTAATAAATGTTAGATTTGTGTACCTGAATTGATTCACTGCTTGAGCCAATGTAATAAAACATAGTACCAAGACATAAAGCCATACCACCATAGATAAGTAGGCGCAACCAGTGGTAGCCTACTTCACGATACATGTTCATAAAAGATCTCCTAATAAGGACCATGCACTGTGTTAAAAAATCAGCATGACTTTTCTTCTCCATTGCATATGAGTCATGTATCCATTATTAAGACTTTCGGCACTTGTACAATTTGTCCAGCATTTGGACATCAGATCAATTTTCAAAAAACTTTGTACTCGCCCTTTTATTCATTTGAGCTATTTCTTTATGGACTTGGTGACTAATTTCAGATGAATCATATGATTCAACAAGTATATGAATTGCTTCTTCTGTGGTTAGCCCTCTAGCTAATCCTTTCTCAAGATCATCCTCCTGAAACAAAGAGATAAATTGGTTAAGTTTCTTTGTAATCTATCATTGTAACCTTTAAAATAAATTGTTGTTCAGTAAAGATCTTAGAGTGATTGATATTCTACCTACCTGTTTAAAATCCTTGTTAATAATTTTTACAAAGTGATCAGGAGGATTCTGGAGACTTGGGCAAGAAAAACCTTTTGATGAGAAAAACTGCAGCCAAAAACAGAATTCAATAAGCCATTGATTTGCAGCAACAAATACATATATGGACAAACGAATCTGATTTCTAACCTTATTGGCAGCTGAGACAGGTCCGAAGTAGCTTATTGCTTATTGCTTATCAAACATTTATGTGAGTAACTTCTATTCTATTTTATTTTATTTATCTAATCACTAACACAAGTTGCATTAAAGACTTTACACCCACGCCATCACCAAGTTTTTGACTAGCTGCTCGGAACTCTTCCATAGATTTTTCAGGGTTTATCTGCCCCAAAAAAAGATTCAATAGAACGCGAGAAACGGTTTCACAAATAGAAACATATGAGCACTATTAGTTTAATATTCAATTCTGTTTCAATCAAAATGAGTACCTCGAGAGCATATAAGGTTAATAATTAATAATTACTTGTCTTTATTTGATAAGATGTTAATATAAATCAGCACTATTTAGTCACACCCACAAGGTATATACTAAATAAGAAGAAAGATCTCCTTTATTGTGACAGGTGGAGCAAAGTGACCGGTGAAACCCTTCATTGCAACTATTAGGGAAGCCCTTCATTGCAAAGTGACTGGTGAAGCAAAGGTTATTCTGACAGCAATGTGTGGACATGGGCATTTCAATCTTCCAGCTTATGAGAAGTACTTGCAGGGTAACATGCATCCCAATACAACAGCAGCTAATCTTTGTAGTTGCTTCCTTAATATATACCGCCATAGAAATTCTGTTATAAATCAATATTTCAGGTAGTTATCATTGTGAGAAAACTAATATCTATTTAATTTGTAACAAAAAAACATGTAGTATCTTTAAACCAGAAAATTAGTATCAGTACCAAGAAAGATAAAAACATGTAGATTTAAGAGCAAACCATCATGTGGAGTCACAACTCTCATAGTTCTTTATGGTATCCTCTAGTTCAAGGGCTTCTAACACAAA
The DNA here is from genome assembly GCF_014773155.1 of Arachis stenosperma. Classification (NCBI taxonomy): domain Eukaryota; kingdom Viridiplantae; phylum Streptophyta; class Magnoliopsida; order Fabales; family Fabaceae; genus Arachis; species Arachis stenosperma. Next base: position 148,002,805 of record NC_080379.1, read on the forward strand.
CTTTGTATATTCACTAAGTACAAAGAAAAGAATAACAATGATATTTAGCACTTGAAGAGAATTTTATATATAGAACCTCATATCAATTTGCAATAAATTAATTAATCACTGAATAGCAATATAGTTCAATGCATTTATCCTTCAAATTGGGGCCCTGCATTATATTTGCACATATGAAACAAAAGTAAACAGAACCATAAAAAAAAAACAGAGCAAGTAAATTTACCTGCTTATCAGGGCCAAACGCCTAGATTGACTATGTAGCAAGGAGATCCCAATCATACTTAGTCTGAAAGAATTCACCTAGTTTTTTCTGATTCCAGAGGGTACTAACAACACCATTCTCTATGTCCCCAGCAAGACCTCTTTCTAGTGGTTCAGCAATTTAAAGAAAAACCAAAAGTGAACAATAAATCAGCCCAGGAGAAAAGTACTCATGAATATCATACACCATACGTTCTTGAAAATGATTACACAACAAGTTTAGGAAATAGATGTCATTGCAAAAGTAATCAACATCAATTAATACTTTCAAAAGTAATCACGAGAGAGCTCTATCGATTGAGTTCTGAGACAGAGCATTTCAAGAAAATTGGAGAAGCCGCCAGGTCAGAAGTTTAGAGGACAATGTCTGAGATTGAACAGACTAGAAGTATGATAATAAGGTGTCCCATGAACTTATATCCTTCTTAAATATTATGAATCTACACGCTGAGGGGCCCTCTTCCAAATCCAAGACCAACCATAGGTGAGAGACTATATAGGAGACACTATAAGTATATATTTTTTGAATGTAGCCAACTATTGGCTCCTGATCCAGATCCAGGATGAAAGTGATAAGCAGGCAATGTTCCATCCAAATATACTGCAAATGTAGCACAAGAAAATATAAAGCTTAATAATCAATTTTGAAGCATTTGAGACACTAATTTCTTTTCACAATAAACTAGGCTTTGTCATTAGAGAGAGGAAGCAGAAGGTACCAGCTCTTTTGGCAGTAGCTCCATTGATAACAGTAATGGGCACCATGAGAGGAGGTGGCTCATTCACTGTATGAGGGTCATGATATTCATTATGGACAGAGAAAGTAGCAGCCTTATACTGTCACCTGGATCAGTTAGCCATCCGAATGGTACATGTCCAAATCAGGTCATGAATTCCCATTTAAACCTTTTGCTTCTATCATACTAGCTACAGCTGAATCCCTGATTCAAAATTAAGTGAACTCGAGTTACATAATACGGTGATGGCTAACAGAACCTAGTAAGAGAAGCTGCATAATTGCAAAACATTATGAATACCAAAACAAATATATATTGAACAGAAATAAATACTAAAAACTTAATCACCTTGATACATCAAAATGGGAGTTGATATGAGAGTGGGAGGAAGAAAGCACAGTAAATGGGGAGAGAAAGCTTCTTATACCCCTAATACATAGGTTATTTCATTTAAATTCAAGTCAGCACCAAACACACAATCATGTTTTACTGCAAGGAAATCAGAACATCTATCAAAATTGCAGCCAGAGCATAGGTAAAAATGCTCAGAAGTTAAAATAAATAATGCAACATATATCATTCAAGAGTCCACTAAGAACTAATTTTTGTCTTTTTTTCACTATTATTTTGTACTCTAAATTTTGATAAAAAGCAATTCAGCAGAGAACTAATATAACTATTCAGCAAAGAACTCTAAATTTAAAAAACTTGATAAAAAGCAATTCAGCAGATTCAGACAAGGACAGGAAGGAGGAGCCAAAATCAATAGTCATAAGTCATAACATGAACTGGAAGGCACAAGAACATGCAAATTCCAAATAAAAAATCTTAGCAATTCAAATATATAGTTCATAAACAAACTTTATTCTATACCACAATCATACAAATATTTATGTTTTAGATTTCACAAATTACAGGAACATACAAAATTCATACCTTATAATTTAAAAACTCAGTTCTCTGCAGCAACAACAGCTGATTTGCAAGCATAAGAGCTCTCCTGGATCGTATTCTTTGATTTTCAACTTCAAGCAAAACAGGGAAAGGACAGAGTTAGCGCTAGGGCTAGGGCTAGGGCTAGGGATAATGAAATCAAAATAGAATCACAATGGAAAGATTGTTAGGGATGAGAAGGAAGCGAAGGCCTACCTGAACTAACGGAGATGAGAAGAGACGACGACAAACCTCCGGCGAAGAGAGAAGAAGCAGTGACGAGAGCGACAGCGGAGGGAGCTCGTAAGACAAGAGCGGTGACAAAGGGAGCAAACGCGATGAGAGCGGTGGTGGAGGGAGCTCGTGCGACGCGAGCGACGGCGGTGGCGACGACAGCAGAGGACGTCACATCTTCAATGGAGAGAGAGAAGCCATGTGTCATGGCCTTGGACACACTCCAACGCTATCGTGCCGGCACTTGGACTTACTCAACCTCTTGAGTTAAGACCAAGTCAGCCTAACTGATGAGCGGATAATTTGTACACTTTTTGGCATTGTTTTTAGTATGTTTTTAGTATCTTTTAGTTAGTTTTTATTATATTTTTATTAGTTTTTAGTTAAAATTCACTTTTCTGGACTTTACTATGAGTTTGTGTGTTTTTCTGTGATTTCAGGTATTTTCTGACTGAAATTGAAGGTTCTAAGCAAAAATTTGATCCAGAGACTGAAAAGGACTGCAGATGCTGTTGGATTCTGACCTCCCTGCACTCGAAGTGGATTTTCTGGAGCTACAGAAGCCCAATTGGCGCGCTCTCAATGGCGTTGGAAAGTAGACATCCTGGGCTTTCCAGCAATATATGATAATCCATACTTTCCCTAAGATTTGATGGCCCAAACCGGCGTAGCAATTCGGCCTCAGAAATTCCAGCGTTAAACGCCGGAACTGGCATAAAACTTGGAGTTAAACGCCCAAACTGGCATGAAAGCTGGCGTTTAACTCCAGAAAAGGTCTCTACACGAAAATGCTTCACTGCTCAGCCCAAGCACACACCAAGTGGGCCCGGAAGTGGATTTTTCTGTCATTTACTCATTTCTGTAAAACCTTAGGTGACTAGTTTACTATTAATAGGATCTTTTGACATTGTATCCGGACCGTATGACCTCATGACACTTTACACGTTTCTTTGTGTACCTTCCACGGCATGAGTCTCTAAACCCCATGGTTGGGGGTGAGGAGCTCTGCTGTGTCTTGATGGATTAATGCAATTACTACTGTTTCTTATTCAATCATGCTTGCTTCCATTCTAAGATATCACTTGCTCTTAACCCGGATGAATGTGATGATCCGTGACACTCATCATGTTCTCAACTATGAACGTGTGCCTGACAACCACCTCCGTTCTATTTTAGATTAAGTAGATATCTCTTGGGTTCTTTAATCGGAATCTTCGTGGTATAAGCTAGAACTGATGGCGGCATTTAAGAGAATCCGGAAGGTCTAAACCTTGTCTGTGGTATTCTGAGTAGGATTCAATGATTGAGTGACTGTGACGAGCTTCAAACTCCTGAAGGCGGGGCGTTAGTGACAGACGCAAAAGAATCACTGGATTCTATTCCGGCCTGACCGAGAACCGACAGATGATTAGCCATGCTGTGACAGAGCATAGGAACATTTTCACTGAGAGGATGGGAGGTAGCCACTGACAACGGTGAAACCCTACATACAGCTTGCCATGGAAGGAGCCTTGCGTGTTTGATGAAGAAGACAGCAGGAAAGCAGAGATTCAGAAGATGGAGCATCTCCAAAACCTCAACCTATTCTCCATTACTGCAATACAAGTAACCATTTCATGTTCTTTTGCTTTTTACAAACAATCCTGATAATTTCTGATATCCTGACTAAGATTTACAAGATAACCATAGCTTGCTTCAAGCCGACAATCTCCGTGGGATCGACCCTTGCTCACGCAAGATATTACTTGGACGACCCAGTGCACTTGCTGGTTAGTTGTGCGGAGTTGCAAAAGTGTGATTGCAATTTCGTGCACCAAGTTTTTGGCGCCGTTGCCGGGGATTGTTTGAGTTTGGACAACTGACGGCTTATCTTGTTGCTTAGATTAGGACTGTTTTATTTTTGTTGGTTTAGAGTCTTTTAGTTGAATCTAGTCTCATATTTTAAGTTTGGTGTCAATTGCATGCTTTTGTTTTTCTTTTAATTTTCGATTTTGCATGTTCTTAGTCCCTTTTTAATTCATAAAGGTTCTAAGTTTGGTGTCCTCTTTGTGTTCTTCCTTTCAAAATTTTCGAAAAAATTAGTATTTGATTTTCTAAAATTTTAAGTTTGGTGTCATTTGTTGTTTTTCTCTTTCCTCTTTTCAAAAATCAAATCTTTTTCATAAAAACTTTTCAATCATATCTTTCTAATTGCTCCTTTCAAAATCTTTTTAATTAACTAGTTGATTCAGTTCTCAATTTGCTTTGATCTTATTTTCTTTTTGATTTTCGAAATTTTATTTTATTTTTCTTTTGTTTTATTTTAATCTTTCCGGTTAATTCAAAAAAAAAGAAAAAAAAAAACAAAACAAAATTTATCTCTTTGCAATCATTATCATTTCCCTTTTGTCCATTATGGACTTAAGTGGGATTAATCAGTCCAAAAGGACTCTGGGGTCATATGCTAACCCCATTACAGCTGCATATGGGAGTAGCATCTGTACACCTCCCATCAAAGCAAGCAGCTTTGAGCTAAACCCTCAACTCATTATCATAGTGCAGCAAAATTGCCAGTATTCCGGTCTTCCACAGGAAGAACCTACTGAGTTTCTGGCACAGTTCTTACAAATTGCTGACACAGTACATGATAAAGAGGTAGATCAGGATGTCTACAGACTATTACTGTTTCCATTTGCTGTAAAAGATCAAGCTAAAAGGTGGTTGAATAACCAACCTACAGCAAGCATAAAGACATGGAAACAGTTGTCAGACAAATTCCTGAATCATTTTTACCCTCCAAAGAGGATGACACAGCTAAGGCTGGACATCCAAGGCTTTAAACAAGAGGATAATGAATCCCTTTATAATGCCCGGGAGAGGTATAGAGGTATGCTTAGAAAATGCCCCTCTGAAATGTTTTCAGAGTGGGTACAGTTAGACATCTTCTACTATGGGCTTACAAAAAAAGTTCAGATGTCTTTAGACCACTCAGCTGGTGGATCTATACACATGAGGAAGACAATTGAAGAAGCTCAAGAGCTTATAGACACTGTTGCTAGAAACCAATACTTATATTCTAGCAATGAGTTCGTCCCAAAAGAGGAGGTCATGGCAGTAGTCACTGATCCTAATCCTCAAGAACAGATGATTGAGCTTAATCAACAATTGCTCCTGATGACAGAACAGTTAGCAGAATTTAAAGAAATGTTCTATGATACTAAAGTTGCTAACAAGAACATAGAACTGCAGTTGAAACAAGCAAAACAGCAAATATCTAAACAGATAACAGAGGAATGTCAAGCAGTTCAACTAAGGAGTGGGAAGACACTGAATACCACTGCTCAAAAGAGCAAAAAGCCAAACAAGGAACAAATGACAGAGGATAACCAAACCACTGTTCAAAATCCCTCTGAGGACAATAAGAGCCCAGAGAGGAATGTCATTGGCGTTCAAACGCCAGAAAGGGAAGGAAAGCTGGCGTTAAACGCCCATTCCTTGCCCAGTTCTGGCGTTCAAACGCCAGAAAAGGGGGAAAAGCTGGCGTTAAACGCCCATTTTCCACCCAATCCTGGCGTTCAAACGCCAAGGGAGGATCAGACACCTAAGAGTGCTGATAATTATTCCCCTAACAAGGCTTTTTCAACCACTTCTGTAAGGAATAAACCTGCAGCATCTAAGGTTGAAGAATATCAAGCCAAGATGCCTTATCCTCAGAAACTCCGCAAGGCGGAACAGGATAAGCAATTTGCCCGCTTTGCAGACTATCTAAGGACTCTTGAAATAAAGATTCTGTTTGCAGAGGCACTTGAGCAAATACCTTCTTATGCTAAGTTCATGAAGGAGATCTTAAGTCATAAGAAGGATTGGAGAGAAACTGAAAATGTGTTTCTCACTGAAGAATGCAGTGCAGTCATTCTGAAAAGCTTACCAGAAAAGCTTCAAGATCCTGGAAGCTTTATGATACCATGCACATTAGAGGGCGCTTGCACCAAGACAGCCCTATGTGATCTTGGAGCAAGCATCAATCTAATACCTGCATCCACTATCAGAAAGCTTGGGTTGGCTGGAGAAGTCAAACCAACCAGGATATGCCTCCAACTTGCTGATGGCTCCATTAAACACCCATCAGGCATAATAGAGGATATGATTGTCAAGGTTGGGCCATTTGCCTTTCCAACTGACTTTGTGGTGCTGGAAATGGAGGAGCACAAGAGTGCAACTCTCATTCTAGGAAGACCTTTCCTAGCAACTGGACGAACTCTCATTGATGTACACAAAGGGGAAGTAACCCTGAGAGTCAATGAGGATGAGTTCAAGTTGAATGCTGTGAAAGCTATGCAGCATCCAGACACACCAGATGACTGCATGGGTGCTGACATTATTGACTCTCTGGTAGAAGAGATCAATATGACTGAAAGCCTAGAATCAGAGCTTGAGGACATCTTCAAAGATGCTCAACCTGATCAAGAAGAACCAGAGAAAATTCCTCAGGAGGAGGATAAACCTCCCAAACCTGAACTCAAACCACTACCACCATCCCTGAAGTATGCATTTCTGGGAGAGGGTGACACTTTTCCAGTGATTATAAGCTCTGCTTTAAATCCACAGGAAGAGGAAGCACTGATTCAAGTGCTAAGGACACACAAGACAGCTCTTGGGTGGTCCATAAGTGATCTTAAGGGCATTAGCCCAGCTAGATACATGCACAAGAACCTGTTGGAGGATAATGCCAAACCAGTGGTCCAACCACAGAGGAGGCTAAATCCAGCCATGAAGGAGGTGGTGCAGAAAGAGGTCACTAAATTACTAGAGGCTGGGATTATTTATCCTATTTCTGATAGCCCTTGGGTGAGCCCTGTCCAAGTTGTTCCCAAAAAGGGAGGCATGACAGTGGTTCATAATGAAAAAAATGAACTGGTTCCTACAAGAACAGTCACAGGGTAGCGCATGTGTATTGACTACAGAAGGCTCAATACAGCCACCAGAAAGGATCATTTTCCTTTACCATTCATAGACCAAATGCTAGAAAGACTAGCTGGTCATGACTATTACTGCTTTTTGGATGGCTATTCAGGCTACAACCAAATTGCAGTAGATCCCCAGGACCAAGAGAAAACAGCATTTACTTGCCCTTCTGGCGTGTTTGCCTATAGGAGGATGCCTTTTGGTCTGTGCAATGCACCTGCAACCTTTCAGAGGTGCATGCTCTCTATCTTCTCAGATATGGTAGAGAAATTTCTGGAAGTCTTCATGGATGACTTTTCAGTATATGGAGACTCATTCAGCTCCTGTCTTAACCACCTATTACTTGTCTTGAAAAGATGCCAAGAGACTAACCTGGTTTTAAACTGGGAGAAATGTCACTTTATGGTGACTGAAGGAATTGTCCTTGGGCACAAAATTTCAAGCAGGGGAATAGAGGTGGATAAGGCAAAGGTAGAGGTAATTGAAAAATTACCACCACCTGCCAATGTTAAGGCAATCAGAAGCTTTCTGGGGCATCCAGGATTCTACAGAAGGTTTATAAAGGATTTTTCAAAAATTGCAAAACCTTTAAGTAACCTGCTAGCTGCTGACACACCATTTGTGTTTGATACACAGTGTCTGCAGGCATTTGAGACCCTGAAAGCTAAGCTGGTCACAGCACCAGTCATCTCTGCACCAGATTGGACATTGCCATTTGAATTAATGTGTGATGCCAGTGACCATGCCATTGGTGCAGTGTTGGGATAGAGGCATAACAAGCTTCTGCACGTCATTTATTATGCCAGCCGTGTTCTAAATGACGCACAGAAGAACTACACAACCACAGAAAAAGAATTACTTGCAGTGGTTTATGCCATTGACAAGTTTAGATCCTATCTAGTGGGATCCAAAGTGGTTGTGTACACTGACCATGCTGCTCTTAAATACTTACTCACAAAGCAGGATTCAAAACCCAGGCTTATCAGATGGGTATTGCTTCTACAAGAGCTTGATATAGAAATAAGAGACAGAAAAGGGACAGAGAACCAAGTAGCTGATCATCTGTCCCGAATAGAACCAGTAGCTGGGGCGTCCCTCCCTTCTACTGAGATCTCTGAGACTTTCCCAGATGAGCAACTCTTTGCCATTCAGGAAGCTCCATGGTTTGCAGATATTGCAAATTATAAAGCTGTGAGGTTCATACCCAAGGAGTACAGCAGTGTGCAAAGAAAGAAATTAATTTCAGATGCCAAGTACTACCTCTGGGATGAACCATATCTCTTTAAGAGATGTGCTGACGGAGTGATCCGCAGATGTGTACCCAGAGAAAAAGCACAAAGGATCCTATGGCATTGCCATGGATCACAGTATGGAGGACATTTTGGAAGTGAGCGAACAGCCACTAAAGTCCTCCAGTGTGGCTTCTACTGGCCTACTCTCTATAAAGATTCCCGAGAGTTTGTGCGTAACTGTGACAGTTGCCAAAGAGCTGGTAACCTACCTCACGGATATGCCATGCCTCAACAAGGGATATTAGAGATAGAATTGTTTGATGTATGGGAAATTGACTTCATGGGGCCATTCCCACCATCATACTCAAACACTTACATTCTGGTGGCAGTGGACTATGTATCTAAGTGGGTAGAAGCAATTGCTACACCCACCAATGATACCAAGACCGTGCTGAAATTCCTCCAGAAACACATTTTCAGCAGATTTGGTGTTCCCAGAGTACTAATCAGTGACGGGGGCACTCATTTCTGCAATAGACTGCTACACTCTGCTATGGTTAGACATGGAATTAGCCATAAAGTGGCAACTCCATATCATCCACAGACAAATGGGCAAGCTGAAGTCTCTAACAAAGAGCTAAAGAGAATCCTAGAACGGACTGTGATAGCCCGAAGAAAGGATTGGGCAAAGAGCTTGGATGATGCTCTGTGGGCATACAGAACAGCATTCAAGACTCCTATAGGAACCTCTCCATACCAACTGGTGTATGGGAAGGCCTGTCATTTGCCCGTGGAACTGGAACATAAAGCCTACTGGGCAACCAGATTCCTAAACATGGATGCTCAGTTAGCTGGTGAAAAAAGATTGCTCCAGCTAAATGAGCTAGAGGAGTTCAGACTCAATGCCTTTGAAAATGCTAAAATTTATAAGGAAAAGGCAAAGAAGTGGCATGACAAGAGATTGTCAACCAGAGTCTTTGAGCCAGGACAAAAAGTTCTGCTCTTCAACTCCAGGCTCAAATTGTTTCCAGGAAAACTCAAATCCCGGTGGAGGGGTCCGTATGTGATTACAGGAGTGTCACCATATGGATATGTTGAGCTTCAGGATATTAATTCTGACAAAAAGTTCATTGTTAATGGACAGAGGATCAAGCATTATCTTGAAAGCAATTTTGAGCAGGAATGCTCAAAACTGAGACTTGAATGATTCTCAGTGAAGGTCCAGCTAAAGACAGTAAAGAAGCGCTTGCTGGGAGGCAACCCAGTCATTAGGAGGTTGTATGAATTGTTTTTACAGAGGCAAGTATCAAAAATGAAGGAATTCACAGAGTTACAGAAGGATTCAGCTCAAAAAGTAGAGAAAATGAGCTTACTGGCGAAAAAAACGCCAGTAAGGGGCATTTTGGGCGTTAAACGCCAGAATGGGTATCATTCTGGGCGTTTAACGCCAGGAATGGTGCCATTTTGGGTGTTAAACGCCAGAATGGGCACCATTCTGGGCGTTTAACGCCAGGTGTGCAGCATCCTGGGCGTTTAGAAAAACGCCCAGTGACGAAGGATTTCTGGCGTTTAACGCCAGCCAGGGTACCTGGCTGGGCGTTAAACGCCCAAAAGGGGCAACAAATGGGCGTTAAACGCCAGAATGGGTGCCATTCTGGGCGTTTAACGCCAGCAAGGTGGGGGGACCACAATTTCGTTTTTAACTCAGATTTTTTCAAACTTTCCTCTTTTTACCCATACTCTTCTACATAAATGCACTTCAACCTTTCATCATTCACTTTCAAATCTTCAAAAATCTAAAATCACTCTTCAAATCTCTCAAATCATTCCCAAATTTTGTTCAAAAATTTTCACCCTTTTTTTTTCAAATTTCTTTGATATCTTCTCAAATCTCCTTTCAAATCTCTCTTTTTTTTTCGAAAACTCCCCTCCCCACCTTATAAATTCACGTTTGGCTCCTTCTTTCCACCACACCATTCGAATTTCCTCTTCCTCTCTCTCTCTTCTTTCTTTTCTTTTGCTTGAGGACAAGCAAACCTCTAAGTTTAGTGTGCTTTTCCGTGATCACTAAGCCAAGATTCATCAAGATCATGGCTCCTAAGGGAAAACAAACTAATTTAAGAGGCAAGAAAGAGAATAATCCAAAGAATCTTTGGAATCAAGAGAAGTTCTTAACCAAAGAACATGAAGACCATTATCACAAAATAATGGGTCTGAGGTCAGTGATCCCGGAAGTAAAATTTGATCTGAAAAAAGATGAATATCCGGGGATCCAAGAGCAAATTCGAAACAGAGGATGGGAAGTTCTAACCAATCCTGAGACAAAGGTTGGAAGGAACATGGTTCAGGAGTTCTACTCAAATCTGTGGCTAACAGATAAGCAGAGAATGACTGGAACCGCTTACCATACCTACAGAACCATGGTCAGAGGGAAAGTTATGTACTTCCATCTGGACAAAATAAGAGAAATCTTCAAGTTGCCTCAACTGCAAGATGATTCTGACTCCTTTAATAGGAGAATGGTGAGAGCAGACAAAGGGTTGGATCAAGTTCTAGAGGACATATGCCTCCCTGGAACTAAGTGGATAACCAATTCTAAGGGTGTCCCAAACCAACTCAAGAGGGGAGACCTCAAACCAATTGCAAGAGGTTGGCTAGACTTCATTGGGCGTTCCATATTGCCCACTAGCAACCGTTCTGAGGTTACTATTAAGAGAGCAGTGATGATTCATTGCATTATGCTTGGAAAAGAAGTGGAGGTGCATCATGTGATTGCTTGTGAGATCTACACAATTGCAAATAAAAATTCCACTGAAGCCAAATTGGCTTATCCAAGCTTGATCTCCTTGCTCTGTAAAGAGGCTGGGGTGAAGATGGGAGTAGATGAGTTCATACCCATTGAACATCCAATCACCAAGAAGTCAATAGAAGGACAAGTGCAAGACAACTCTATCAAAAGGAGGGCGCATGAGTTCCTCCCTGAATTCCCTGAAATTGGCTACTGGGGCAGCCTAGAAGCATATATCAACAAGTTGCAAGAGACTATGGAGCAACTGAAGGAAGAACAGCAGAATCAGAACTGCATGCTCTGCAAATTGCTGAAGGAACAAGAGAAGCAGGGGCGTGAACTCCAAGAGATGAAACGCCAAAAGCTCTCCTCTCAAGCTGAGGGAGCATCCACTTCTCAAAATCAAGGTTGTTGAGTCCTAACTCTGTGAAAACCTCTATCATTAGGAGCCTATTTTTGCGTTTCTTTTCTTTTATTTTCTAGTTTAATCTTCTATTTATTTTTGAGTCTTGTTCTTAGTTCATAATTAATAAAATTTAAATATTCTGCCTTAAAGTTATGAATGTCCTATGAATCCATCACCTCTCTTAAATGAAAAATGCTTTAATCACAAAAGAACAAGAAGTACAGGATTTTGAATTTATCTCTGAAACTAGTTGAATTAGTTTGATGTGGTGACAATACTTTTTGTTTTCTGAATGAATGCTTGAACAGTGCATATGTCTTTTGAATTTGTTGTTTTGAGAATGTTAAAATTGTTGGCTCTTGAAAGAATGAGGAGAAAGAGAACTGTTATTGAGGATCTGAAAAATCATCAAATTGATTCTTGAAGCAAGAAAAAGCAGTATTCAAAAAAAAATTTTCGAGAAAAAAAAAGGAGAAGAAAAGAAAAAGAAAGAAGTAAAGTTGTGAACCAAGGCAAAAAGAGTGTGCTTAAGAACCCTGGACACCTCTAATTGGGGACTCTAGCAAAGCTGAGTCACAATCTAGAAAGGTTCACCCAATTATGTGTCTGTGGCATGTATGTATCCGGTGGTAATACTGGAAGACAGAGTGCTTTGGGCCACAGCCAAGACTCATACACTAGCTATGTTCAAGAATCATCATACTTAACTAGGAGAATCAATAACACTATCTGAGTTCTGAGTTCTTATAGATGCCAATCATTCTGGACTTCAAAGGATAGAGTGAGATGCCAAAACTGTTCGGAGGCAAAGAGCTACTAGTCCCGCTCATCTAATTGGAACTATGTTTCTCTGATATTTTGGAGTCTATAGTATATTCTCTTCTTTTTATTCTATTTTGATTTTCAGTTGCTTGGGGACAAGCAACAATTTAAGTTTGGGGTTGTGATGAGCGGATAATTTGTACACTTTTTGGCATTGTTTTTAGTATGTTTTTAGTATCTTTTAGTTAGTTTTTATTATATTTTTATTAGTTTTTAGTTAAAATTCACTTTTCTGGACTTTACTATGAATTTGTGTATTTTTCTGTGATTTCAGGTATTTTCTGACTGAAATTGAAGGTTCTGAGCAAAAATTTGATCCAGAGACTGAAAAGGACTGCAGATGCTGTTGGATTCTGACCTCCCTGCACTCAAAGTGGATTTTCTGGAGCTACAGAAGCCCAATTGGCGCGCTCTCAACGGCTTTGGAAAGTAGACATCCTGGGCTTTCCAGCAATATATGATAGTCCATACTTTGCCCAAGATTTGATGGCCCAAACCGGCGTAGCAATTCGGCCTCAGAAATTCCAGCGTTAAACGCCGGAACTGGCATAAAACTTGGAGTTAAACGCCCAAACTGGCATGAAAGCTGGCGTTTAACTCCAGAAAAGGTCTCTACACGAAAATGCTTCACTGCTCAGCCCAAGCACACACCAAGTGGGCCCGGAAGTGGATTTTTCTGTCATTTACTCATTTCTGTAAAAGCTTAGGTGACTAGTTTACTATTAATAGGATCTTTTGACATTGTATCCGGACCGTATGACCTCATGACACTTTACACGTTTCTTTGTGTACCTTCCACGGCATGAGTCTCTAAACCCCATGGTTGGGGGTGAGGAGCTCTGCTGTGTCTTGATGGATTAATGCAATTACTACTGTTTCTTATTCAATCATGCTTGCTTCCATTCTAAGATATCACTTGCTCTTAACCCGGATGAATGTGATGATCCGTGACACTCATCATGTTCTCAACTATGAACGTGTGCCTGACAACCACCTCCGTTCTATTTTAGATTAAGTAGATATCTCTTGGGTTCTTTAATCGGAATCTTCGTGGTATAAGCTAGAACTGATGGCGGCATTCAAGAGAATCCGGAAGGTCTAAACCTTGTCTGTGGTATTCTGAGTAGGATTCAATGATTGAGTGACTGTGACGAGCTTCAAATTCCTGAAGGCGGGGCGTTAGTGACAGACGCAAAAGAATCACTGGATTCTATTCCGGCCTGACCGAGAACCGACAGATGATTAGCCATGCTGTGACAGAGCATAGGAACATTTTCACTGAGAGGATGGGAGGTAGCCACTGACAACGGTGAAACCCTACATACAGCTTGCCATGGAAGGAGCCTTGCGTGTTTGATGAAGAAGACAGCAGGAAAGCAGAGATTCAGAAGATGGAGCATCTCCAAAACCTTAACCTATTCTCCATTACTGCAATACAAGTAACCATTTCATGTTCTTTTGCTTTTTACAAACAATCCTGATAATTTCTGATATCCTGACTAAGATTTACAAGATAACCATAGCTTGCTTCAAGCCGACAATCTCCGTGGGATCGACCCTTGCTCACGCAAGGTATTACTTGGACGACCCAGTGCACTTGCTGGTTAGTTGTGCGGAGTTGCAAAAGTGTGATTGCAATTTCGTGCACCAAGTTTTTGGCGCCGTTGCCGGGGATTGTTCGAGTTTGGACAACTGACGGCTTATCTTGTTGCTTAGATTAGGACTATTTTATTTTTGTTGGTTTAGAGTCTTTTAGTTGAGTCTAGTCTCATATTTTAAGTTTAGTGTCAATTGCATGCTTTTGTTTTTCTTTTAATTTTCGATTTTGCATGTTCTTAGTCCCTTTTTGATTCATAAAGGTTCTAAGTTTGGTGTCCTCTTTGTGTTCTTCCTTTCAAAATTTTCGAAAAAATTAGTATTTGATTTTCTAAAATTTTAAGTTTGGTGTCATTTGTTGTTTTTCTCTTTCCTCTTTTCAAAAATCAAATCTTTTTCATAAAAACTTTTCAATCATATCTTTCTAATTGCTCCTTTCAAAATCTTTTTAATTAACTAGTTGATTCAGTTCTCAATTTGCTTTGATCTTATTTTCTTTTTGATTTTCGAAATTTTATTTTATTTTCCTTTTGTTTTATTTTAATCTTTCCGGTTAATTCAAAAAAAAAAAGAAAAAAAAAACAAAACAAAATTTATCTCTTTGCAATCATTATCATTTCCCTTTTGTCCATTATGGACTTAAGTGGGATTAATCAGTCCAAAAGGATTCTGGGGTCATATGCTAACCCCATTACAACTGCATATGGGAGTAGCATCTGTACACCTCCCATCAAAGCAAGCAGCTTTGAGCTAAACCCTCAACTCATTATCATAGTGCAGCAAAATTGCCAGTATTCCGGTCTTCCACAGGAAGAACCTACTGAGTTTCTGGCATAGTTCTTACAAATTGCTGACACAGTACATGATAAAGAGGTAGATCAGGATGTCTACAGACTATTACTGTTTCCATTTGCTGTAAAAGATCAAGCTAAAAGGTGGTTGAATAACCAACCTACAGCAAGCATAAAGACATGGAAACAGTTGTCAGACAAATTCCTGAATCATTTTTACCCTCCAAAGAGGATGACACAGCTAAGGCTGGACATCCAAGGCTTTAAACAAGAGGATAATGAATCCCTTTATAATGCCCGGGAGAGGTATAGAGGTATGCTTAGAAAATGCCCCTCTGAAATGTTTTCAGAGTGGGTACAGTTAGACATCTTCTACTATGGGCTTACAGAAAAAGCTCAGATGTCTTTAGACCACTCAGCTGGTGGATCTATACACATGAGGAAGACAATTGAAGAAGCTCAAGAGCTTATAGACACTATTGCTAGAAACCAATACTTATATTCTAGCAATGAGTTCGTCCCAAAAGAGGAGGTGGTGCACGAAATTGCAATCACACTTTTGCAATCCCGCACAACTAACCAGCAAGTGCACTGGGTCGTCCAAGTAATACCTTGCGTGAGCAAGGGTCGATCCCACGGAGATTGTCGGCTTGAAGCAAGCTATGGTTATCTTGTAAATCTTAGTCAGGATATCAGAAATTATCAGGATTGATTGTAAAAAGCAAAAGAACATGAATTGATTACTTGTTTTGCAGTAATGGAGAATAGGTTGAGGTTTTGGAGATGCTCCATCTTCTGAATCTCTGCTTTCCTACTGTCTTCTTCATCAAACACGCAAGTCTCCTTCCATGGCAAGCTGTATGTAGGGTTTCACCGTTGTCAATGGCTACCTCCCATCCTCTCAGTGAAAATACATCCCGATGCTCTGTCACAGCATGGCTAATCATCTGTCGGTTCTCGGTCAGGCCGGAATAGAATCCAGTGATTCTTTTGCGTCTGTCACTAACGCCCCGCCTTTCGGAGTTTGAAGCACGTCACAGTCATTCAATCATTGAATCCTACTCAGAATACCACAGACAAGGTTTAGACCTTCCGGATTCTCTTGAATGCCGCCATCAGTTCTAGCTTATACCACGAAGATTCCGATTAAAGAACCCAAGAGATATCTACTTAATCTAAAATAGAACGGAGGTGGTTGTCAAGCACACGTTCATAGTTGAGAATGATGATGAGTGTCACGGATCATCACATTCATCCGGATTAAGAGCAAGTGATATCTTAGAATGGAAGCAAGCATGATTGAATAAGAAACAGTAGTAATTGCATTAATCCATCAAGACACAGCAGAGCTCCTCACCCCCAACCATGGGGTTTAGAGACTCATGCTGTGGAAGGTACACAAAGAAACGTGTAAAAATGTCATGAGGTCATAAGGTACGGATACAATGTCAAAAGGTCCTATAAATAGAAAACTAGTATCCTAAGGTTTACAGAAATGAGTAAATGACAGAAAAATCCACTTCCGGGCCCACTTGGTGTGTGCTTGGGCTGAGCAATGAAGTAATTTCGTGTAGAGACCTTTTCTGGAGTTAAACGCCAGCTTTCATGCCAGTTTGGGCGTTTAACTCCAAGTTTTATGCCAGTTCCGGCGTTTAACGCTGGAATTTCTGATGCTGATTTGCTACGCCGGTTTGGGCCATCAAATCTTGGGCAAAGTATGGACTATCATATATTGCTGGAAAGCCCAGGATGTCTACTTTCCAATGCCGTTGAGAGCGCGCCGATTGGGCTTCTGTAGCTCCAGAAAATCCACTTCGAGTGCAGGGAGGTCAGAATCCAACAGCATCTGCAGTCCTTTTCAGTCTCTGGATCAGATTTTTGCTCAGAACCTTCAATTTCAGCCAGAAAATACCTGAAATCACAGAAAAACACACAAACTCATAGTAAAGTCTAGAAAAGTGAATTTTAACTAAAAACTAATAAAAATATACTAAGAACTCAACTAAAACTACCAAAAACATACTAAAAACAATGCCAAAAAGCGTATAAATTATCCGCTCATCACAACACCAAACTTAAATTGTTGCTTGTCCCCAAGCAACTGAAATTCAAAATAGGATTAAAAGAAGAGAATATACTATAGACTCCAAAATATCAAAGAAACATAGCTCCAATTAGATGAGCGGGACTAGTAGCTTTTTGCCTCCGAACAGTTTTGGCATCTCACTCTATCCTTTGAGGTTCAGAATGATTGGCATCTATGAGAACTCAGAACTCAGATAGTGTTATTGATTCTCCTAGTTAAGTATGATGATTCTTGAACATAGCTAGTGTATGAGTCTTGGCTGTGACCCAAAGCACTCTGTCTTCCAGTATTACCACCGGATACATACATGCCACAGACACATAATTGGGTGAACCTTTTTAGATTGTGACTCAGCTTTGCTAAAATCCCCAATTAGAGGTGTCCAAGGTTCTTAAGCACACTCTTTTTGCCTTGGTTCACAACTTTATTTCTTTCTTTTTTTTTCGAAATTTTTTTTTGAATATTACTTTTTCTTGCTTCAAGAATCAATTTGATGATTTTTCAGATCCTCAATAACAGTTCTCTTTCTCCTCATTCTTTCAAGAGCCAACAATTTTTAACATTCTTAAAACAGCAAATTCAAGAGATATATGCACTGTTCAAGCATTCATTCAGAAAACAAAAAGCATTGTCACCACATCAAACTAATCCAACTAGTTTCAAGGATAAATTTCGAAACCCTGTACTTCTTGTTCTTTTGTGATTAAAGCATTTTTCTTTTAAGAGAGGTGATGGATTCATAGGACATTCATAGCTTTAAGGCATAAACTATAATTTTATTAATTATGAATTAAGAACAAGACTCAGAAAATAAATATAAGATGAAACTAAAAATAGAAAAACAAAATAAAATAAAAAAACGAAAAAGAATAGGCTCCTAATGATAGAGGTTTTCACAGAGTTAGGACTCAACAACCTTGATTTTGAGAAGTGGATGCTCCCTCAGCTTGGGAGGAGAGCTTTTGGCGTTTCATCTCTTGAATTTCACGCCCCTGCTTCTCTTGCTCCTTCAGCAATTTACAGAGCATGCAGTTTTGATTCTGCTGTTCTTCCTTCAGTTGCTCCATAGTCTCTTGCAACTTGTTAATAGATGCTTCTAGGTTGGCCCAGTAGCCAATTTCAGGGAATTCAGGGAGGAACTCATGCGCCCT
The DNA here is from genome assembly GCF_014773155.1 of Arachis stenosperma. Classification (NCBI taxonomy): domain Eukaryota; kingdom Viridiplantae; phylum Streptophyta; class Magnoliopsida; order Fabales; family Fabaceae; genus Arachis; species Arachis stenosperma. The sequence goes on from NC_080379.1 coordinate 148,020,789, forward strand.
CCTTTTGATAGAGTTGTCTTGCACTTGTCCTTCCATTGACTTCTTGGTGATTGGATGCTCAATGGGTATGAACTCATCTACTCCCATCTTCACCCCAGCCTCTTTACAGAGCAAGGAGATCAAGCTTGGGTAAGCCAGTTTGGCTTCAGTGGAATTTTTATTTGCAATTGTGTAGATCTCACAAGCAATCACATGATGCACCTCCACTTCTTTTCCAAGCATAATGCAATGAATCATCACTGCTCTCTTGATGGTGACCTCAGAACGGTTGCTAGTGGGCAATATGGAACGCCCAATAAAGTCTAGCCAACCTCTTGTAATTGGTTTGAGGTCTCCCCTCTTGAGTTGGTTTGGGACACCCTTAGAATTGGTTATCCACTTAGTTCCAGGGAGGCATATGTCCTCTAGAACTTGATCCAACCCTTTATCTACTCTCACCATCCTCCTATTAAAGGAGTCAGGATCATCTTGCAGTTGAGGTAACTTGAAGATTTCTTTAATTTTGTCCAGATGAAAGTACATAACTTTCCCTCTGACCATGGTTCTCTAGGTATGGTAAGCGGTTCCAGTCATTCTCTGCTTATCTGTTAGCCACATATTGGAGTAGAATTCCTGAACCATGTTCCTTCCAACCTTTGTCTCAGGATTGGTGAGAACTTCCCATCCTCTGTTTCGAATTTGCTCTTGGATCCCCGGATATTCATCTTCTTTCAGATCAAATTTCACTTCCGGGATCACTGACTTCAGACCCATTATTTTGTGATAATGGTCTTCATGTTCTTTGGTTAAGAACTTCTCTTGATTCCAAAGATTCTTTGGATTAGTCTCTTTCTTGCCTCTCAAATTGGTTTGTTTTCCCTTAGGAGCCATGATATTGATGAATCTTGGCTTAGTGATCACGGAAAAGCACACCAAACTTAGAGGTTTACTTGTCCTCAAGCAAAAGAAAAGAAAGAAGAGAGAGAGAGAGGAAGAGGAAATTCGAATGGTGTGGGCAAAGGGGGTTCCAAACGTGAATTTATAAGGGTGGGAAGAAGAGATTTCGAAAAAATAAAAATTAGAAAGAAGATTTGAGAAGATATGGAAAGAAATTGAGAAAAGGGTGAGTTTTTGAAGAAGATTTGGGATTAATTTGAGATAGATTTTGAAGAATGGTTTTAATTTGTGAAGATTTGAAAGTGAATGATGAAAGGTTGAAGTGCATTTATGTAGAAGAGTATGGGTAAGAAAAGGAAAGTTTGAAAAAAATCTGAGTTGAAAACGAAACTGTGGTCCCCCCCACCTTTCTGGCGTTAAACGCCCAGAATGGCACCCATTCTGGCGTTTAAAGCCCATTTGCTACCCCTTTTGGGCGTTTAACGCCCAGCCAGGTGCCCTGGCTGGCGTTAAACGCCAGAAATCCTTTGTCACTGGGCGTTTTTTCAAAACGCCCAGGATGCTGCACACCTGGCGTTAAACGCCCAGAATGGTGCCCATTCTGGCGTTTAACGCCCAAAATGGTACCATTCCTGGCGTTAAACGCCCAGAATGGTACCCATTCTGGCGTTTAACGCCCAAAATGCCCCTTACTGGCGTTTTTTCGCCAGTAAGCTCATTTTCTCTGCTTTTTGAGCTGAATCCTTCTGTAACTCTGTGAATTCCTTCATTTGTGATACTTGCCTCTGTAAGAACTAATCATATACCTTCCTAATGACTGGGTTGCCTCCCAGCAAGCGCTTCTTTATTGTCTTTAGCTGGACTTCTGCTAAGAATCACTCAAGTCTCAGTCTTGAGCTTTCCTGCTCAAAATTTCCTTCAAGATAATGCTTGATTCTCTGTCCATTAACAATGAACTTTCTGTCTGAATCAATATCCTGAAGCTCAACATATCCATATGGTGACACTCCTGTAATCACATACGGACCCCTCCACCGGGATTTGAGTTTTCCTGGAAACAATTTGAGCCTGGAGTTGAAGAGCAGAACTTTTTGTCCTGGCTCAAAGACCCTGGTTGACAATCTCTTGTCATGCCACTTCTTTGCCTTTTCCTTATAAATTTTAGCATTTTCAAAGGCATTGAATCTGAACTCCTCTAGCTCATTTAGCTGAAGCAATCTTTTTTCACCAGCTAACTGAGCATCCATGTTTAGGAATCTGGTTGCCCAGTAGGCTTTATGTTCCAGTTCCACAAGCAAATGACAGGCCTTCCCATACACCAGTTGGTATGGAGAGGTGCCTATAGGAGTCTTGAACGCTGTTCTGTATGCCCACAGAGCATCATCCAAGCTCTTTGCCCAATCCTTTCTTCGGGCCATCACAGTCCGTTCTAGGATTCTTTTTAGTTCTCTGTTAGAGACTTCTGCTTGCCCATTTGTCTGTGGATGATATGGAGTAGCCACTTTATGGCTGATTCCATGTCTAACCATAGCAGAGTGTAGCAGTCTATTGCAGAAATGAGTGCCCCCATCACTGATTAGTACTCTGGGAACACCAAACCTGCTGAAGATGTGTTTCTGGAGGAATTTCAGCACGGTCTTGGTATCATTAGTGGGTGTAGCAATTGCCTCTACCCACTTAGATACATAGTCCACTGCCACCAGAATGTAAGTATTTGAGTTTGATGGTGGGAATGGCCCCATAAAGTCAATTCCCCATACATCAAACAATTCTATCTCTAATATCCCTTGCTGAGGCATGGCATATCCATGAGGCAGGTTACCAGCTCTTTGGCAACTGTCACAATTACGCACAAACTCTCGGGAATCTTTATAGAGAGTAGGCCAGTAGAAGCCACACTAGAGGACTTTAGTGGCTGTTCGCTCACTTCCAAAATGTCCGCCATAATGTGATCCATGGCAGTGCCATAAGATCTTTTGTGCTTCTTCTCTGGGTACACATCTGCGGATCACTCCGTCAGCACATCTCTTAAAGAGATATGGTTCATCCCAGAGGTAGTACTTTGCATCTGAAATTAATTTCTTTCTTTGCACATTGCTGTACTCCTTGGGTATGAACCTCACAGCTTTATAATTTGCAATATCTGCAAACCATGGAGCTTCCTGAATGGCAAAGAGTTGCTCATCTGGGAAGGTCTCAGAGATCTCAGTAGAAGGGAGGGACGCCCCAGCTACTGGTTCTATTCGGGACAGATGATCAGCCACTTGGTTTTCTGTCCCTTTTCTGTCTCTTATTTCTATATCAAACTCTTGCAGAAGCAACACCCATCTGATAAGCCTGGGTTTTGAATCCTGCTTTGTGAGTAAGTATTTAAGAGCAGCATGGTCAGTGTACACAATCACCTTTGATCCCACTAGGTAGGATCTAAACTTGTCAATGGCATAAACCACTGCAAGTAACTCTTTCTCTGTGGTTGTGTAGTTCTTTTGTGCGTCATTTAGAACACGGATGGCATAATAAATGACGTGCAAAAGCTTGTTATGCCTCTGTCCCAACACTGCACCAATGGCATGATCACTGGCATCACACATTAATTCAAATGGCAATGTCCAATCTGGTGCAGAGATAACTGGTGCTGTGACCAGCTTAGCCTTCAGGGTCTCAAATGCCTGCAGACACTCATTATCAAAGATAAATGGAGTGTTAGCAGCTAGCAGATTACTTAGAGGTTTTGCAATTTTTGAAAAATCCTTTATAAACCTTCTGTAGAATCCTGCATGCCCAAGAAAGCTTCTGATTGCCTTAACATTGGCAGGTGGTGGTAATTTTTCAATTACCTCTACCTTTGCCTTATCCACCTCTATTCCCCTGCTTGAAATTTTGTGCCCAAGGACAATTTCTTCAGTCACCATAAAGTGACATTTCTCCCAGTTTAAAACCAGGTTAGTCTCTTGGCATCTTTTCAGGACAAGTGATAGGTGGTTAAGACAGGAGCTGAATGAGTCTCCATATACTGAAAAGTCATCCATGAAGACTTCCAGAAATTTCTCTACCATGTCTGAGAAGATAGAGAGCATGCACCTCTGAAAGGTTGCAGGTGCATTGCACAGACCAAAAGGCATTCTCCTATAGGCAAACACGCCAGAAGGGCAGGTAAATGCTGTTTTCTCTTGGTCTTGGGGATCTACTGCAATTTGGTTGTAGCCTGAATAGCCATCCAAAAAGCAGTAATAGTCATGACCAGCTAGTCTTTCTAGCATTTGGTCTATGAATGGTAAAGGAAAATGATCCTTTCTGGTGGCTGTATTGAGCCTTCTGTAGTCAATACACATACGCCACCCTGTGACTGTCCTTGTAGGAACCAGTTCATTTTTCATTATGAACCACTGTCATGCCTCCCTTTTTGGGAACAACTTGGACAGGGCTCACCCAGGGGCTATCAGAAATAGGATAAATAATCCCAGCCTCTAGTAATTTAGTGACCTCTTTCTGCACCACCTCCTTCATGGCTGGATTTAGCCGCCTCTGTGGTTGGACCACTGGTTTGGCATTATCCTCCAATAGGATCTTGTGCATGCATCTAGCTGGGCTAATGCCCTTAAGATCACTTATGGACCACCCAAGAGCTGTCTTGTGCGTCCTTAGCACTTGAATCAGTGCTTCCTCTTCCTGTGGATCTAAAGCAGAGCTTATAATTACTGGAAAAGTGTCACCCTCTCCTAGAAATGCATATTTCAGAGATGGTGGTATAGGTTTGAGTTCAGGTTTGGGAGGTTTATCCTCCTCCTGAGGAATTTTCGAAAATTCCTTTACTTCCTCTAGTTCTTCTTGATCAGGTTGAGCATCTTTGAAGATGTCCTCAAGCTCTGATTCTAGGCTTTCAGTCATATTGATCTTTTCTACCAGAGAGTCAATAATGTCAGCGCCCATGCAGTCATCTGGTGTGTCTGGATGCTGCATTGCTTTTACAGCATTCAACTTGAACTCATCCTCATTGACTCTCAGGGTCACTTCCCCTTTTTGTACATCAATGAGAGTTCGTCCAGTTGCTAGGAATGGCCTGCCTAGAATGAGAGTTGCACTTTTGTGCTCCTCCATTTCCAGCACCACAAAGTCAGTGGGAAAGGCAAATGGCCCAACCTTGACAATCATGTCCTCTATTATGCCTGATGGGTGTTTAATGGAGCCATCAGCAAGTTGGAGGCATATCCTGGTTGGTTTGACTTCTCCAGCCAACCCAAGCTTTCTGATAGTGGATGCAGGTATTAGATTGATGCTTGCTGCAAGATCACATAGGGCTGTCTTGGTGCAGGCGCCTTCTAATGTGCATGGTATTATAAAGCTTCCAGGATCTTGAAGCTTTTCTGGTAAGCTTTTTAGTATGACTGCACTGCATTCTTCAGTGAGAAACACTTTTTCAGTTTCTCTCCAATCCTTCTTATGACTTAAGATTTCTTTCATGAACTTAGCATAAGAAGGTATTTGCTCAAGTGCCTCTGCAAACGGAATCTTTATTTCAAGAGTCCTTAGGTAGTCTGCAAAGCGGGCAAATTGCTTATCCTGTTTCGCTTTGCGGAGTTTCTGAGGATAAGGCATCTTGGCTTGATATTCCTCAACCTTAGATGCTGCAGGTTTATTCCTTACAGAAGTGGTTGAAGAAGCCTTGTTAGAGGGATAATTATCAGCACTCTTAGGTGCATGATCCTCCTTGGGCGTTTGAACGCCAGGATTGGGTGGAAAATGGGCGTTTAACGCCAGCTTTTCCCCCTTTTCTGGCATTTGAACGCCAGAACTGGGCAAGGAATGGGCGTTTAACGCCAGGTTTCCTTCCCTTTTTGGCGTTTGAACGCCAATAAAGTTCCTCTCTGGGCTCTTACTGTCCTCAGAGGGATTTTAAACAGGGTTTGGTTATCCTCTGTCATTTGTTCCTTGTTTGGCTTTTTGCTCTTTTGAGCAGTGGTGTTCAGTGTTTTCCCACTCCTCAGTTGAACTGCTTGACATTCTTCTGTTATCTGTTTAGATATTTGCTGTTTTGCTTGATTCAACTGCAGTTCTATGTTCTTGTTAGCAACCTTAGTATCATGGAGCATTTCTTTAAATTCTGCTAACTGTTCTGTCATCAGGAGCAATTGTTGATTAAGCTCATTCATCTGTTCTTGAGAATTAGGATCAGTGACTAATACCATGACCTCCTCTTTTGGAACGAATTCATTGCTAGAATATAAGTATTGGTTTCTAGCAATAATGTCTATAAGCTCTTGAGCTTCTTCAATTGTCTTCCTCATGTGTATAGATCCACCAGCTGAATGGTCTAAAGACATCTGAGCTTTTTCTGTGAGCCCATAGTAGAAGATGTCTAACTGTACCCACTCTGAAAACATTTCAGAGGGGCATTTTCTAAGCATACCTCTATACCTCTCCCAGGCATTATAAAGGGATTCATTATCCTCTTGTTTAAAGCCTTGGATGCCCAGCCTTAGCTGTGTCATCCTCTTTGGAGGGTAAAAATGATTCAGGAATTTGTCTGATAACTGTTTCCATGTCTTTATGCTTGCTGTAGGTTGGTTATTCAACCACCTTTTAGCTTGATCTTTTACAGCAAATGGAAATAGTAATAGTCTGTAGACATCCTGATCTACCTCTTTATCATGTACTGTGTCAGCAATTTGTAAGAACTGTGCCAGAAACTCAGTAGGTTCTTCCTGTGGAAGACCGGAATACTGGCAATTTTGCTGCACTATGATAATGAGTTGAGGGTCTAGCTCAAAGCTGCTTGCTTTGATGGGAGGTGTACAGATGCTACTCCCATATGCAGCTGTAATGGGGTTAGCATATGACCCCAGAGTCCTTCTGGACTGATTAATTCCACTTGAGTCCATAATGGACAAAAGGGAAATGATAATGATTGCAAAGAGATAAATTTTGTTTTGTTTTTTTTTTTTTTTTGATTTAGACGAAAAAAAAAAATTAAAATAAAATAAAAGGAAAATAAAATAAAATTTTGAAAATCAAAAAGAAATTAAGATCAAAACAAATTGAGAACTGAATCAATTAGTTAATTAAAAAGATTTTGAAAACAGCAATTAAAAAGATATGATTGAAAAGTTTTTATGAAAAAGATTTGATTTTTAAAAAGAAGAAAGAGAAAAACACAAAAAGACACCAAACTTAAAATTTTAGAAAATCAAATACTAATTTTTTCGAAAATTTTGAAAGGAAAAACACAAAGAGGACACCAAACTTAGAATTTTTATGAATCAAAAAGGGACTAAAAATATGCAAAAATCGAAAATTAAAAGAAAAGCAAAAGCATGCAATTGACACCAAACTTAAAATATGAAACTAGACTCAACTAAAAGACTCTAAACCAACAAAAATAAAACAGTCCTAATCTAAGCAACAAGATAAGCCGTCAGTTGTCCAAACTCGAACAATCCCCGGCAACGGCGCCAAAAACTTGGTGCACGAAATTGCAATCACACTTTTGCAATCCCGCACAACTAACCAGCAAGTGCACTGGGTCGTCCAAGTAATACCTTGCGTGAGCAAGGGTCGATCCCACGGAGATTGTCGGCTTGAAGCAAGCTATGGTTATCTTGTAAATCTTAGTCAGGATATCAGAAATTATCAGGATTGATTGTAAAAAGCAAAAGAACATGAATTGATTACTTGTTTTGCAGTAATGGAGAATAGGTTGAGGTTTTGGAGATGCTCCATCTTCTGAATCTCTGCTTTCCTACTGTCTTCTTCATCAAACACGCAAGTCTCCTTCCATGGCAAGCTGTATGTAGGGTTTCACCGTTGTCAATGGCTACCTCCCATCCTCTCAGTGAAAATACGTCCCGATGCTCTGTCACAGCATGGCTAATCATCTGTCAGTTCTCGGTCAGGCCGGAATAGAATCCAGTGATTCTTTTGCGTCTGTCACTAACGCCCCGCCTTTCGGAGTTTGAAGCACATCACAGTCATTCAATCATTGAATCCTACTCAGAATACCAAAGACAAGGTTTAGACCTTCCGGATTCTCTTGAATGCCGCCATCAGTTCTAGCTTATACCACGAAGATTCCGATTAAAGAACCCAAGAGATATCTACTTAATCTAAAATAGAACGGAGGTGGTTGTCAAGCACACGTTCATAGTTGAGAATGATGATGAGTGTCACGGATCATCACATTCATCCGGATTAAGAGCAAGTGATATCTTAGAATGGAAGCAAGCATGATTGAATAAGAAACAGTAGTAATTGCATTAATCCATCAAGACACAGCAGAGCTCCTCACCCCCAACCATGGGGTTTAGAGACTCATGCTGTGGAAGGTACACAAGAAACGTGTAAAAATGTCATGAGGTCATAAGGTACGGATACAATGTCAAAAGGTCCTATAAATAGAAAACTAGTATCCTAAGGTTTACAGAAATGAGTAAATGACAGAAAAATCCACTTCCGGGCCCACTTGGTGTGTGCTTGGGCTGAGCAATGAAGTAATTTCGTGTAGAGACCTTTTCTGGAGTTAAACGCCAGCTTTCATGCCAGTTTGGGCGTTTAACTCCAAGTTTTATGCCAGTTCCGGCGTTTAACGCTGGAATTTCTGATGCTGATTTGCTACGCCGGTTTGGGCCATCAAATCTTGGGCAAAGTATGGACTATCATATATTGCTGGAAAGCCCAGGATGTCTACTTTCCAATGCCGTTGAGAGCGCGCCAATTGGGCTTCTGTAGCTCCGGAAAATCCACTTCGAGTGCAGGGAGGTCAGAATCCAACAGCATCTGCAGTCCTTTTCAGTCTCTGGATCAGATTTTTGCTCAGAACCTTCAATTTCAGCCAGAAAATACCTGAAATCACAGAAAAACACACAAACTCATAGTAAAGTCCAGAAAAGTGAATTTTAACTAAAAAATAATAAAAATATACTAAGAACTCAACTAAACTACCAAAAACATACTAAAAACAATGCCAAAAAGCGTATAAATTATCCGCTCATCAGGAGGTCATGGCAGTAGTCACTGATCCTAATCCTCAAGAACAGATGATTGAGCTTAATCAACAATTGCTCCTGATGACAGAACAGTTAGCAGAATTTAAAGAAATGCTCTATGATACTAAAGTTGCTAACAAGAACATAGAACTGCAGTTGAAACAAGCAAAACAGCAAATATCTAAACAGATAACAGAGGAATGTCAAGCAGTTCAACTAAGGAGTGGGAAGACACTGAATACCACTGCTCAAAAGAGCAAAAAGCCAAACAAGGAACAAATGACAGAGGATAACCAAACCACTGTTCAAAATCCCTCTGAGGACAATAAGAGCCCAGAGAGGAATGTCATTGGCGTTCAAACGCCAGAAAGGGAAGGAAAGCTGGCGTTAAACGCCCATTCCTTGCCCAGTTCTGGCGTTCAAACGCCAGAAAAGGGGGAAAAGCTGGCGTTAAACGCCCATTTTCCACCCAATCCTGGCGTTCAAACGCCAAGGGAGGATCAGACACCTAAGAGTGCTGATAATTATTCCCCTAACAAGGCTTCTTCAACCACTTCTGTAAGGAATAAACCTGCAGCATCTAAGGTTGAAGAATATCAAGCCAAGATGCCTTATCCTCAGAAACTCCGCAAGGCGGAATAGGATAAGCAATTTGCCCGCTTTGCAGACTATCTAAGGACTCTTGAAATAAAGATTCTGTTTGCAGAGGCACTTGAGCAAATACCTTCTTATGCTAAGTTCATGAAGGAGATCTTAAGTCATAAGAAGGATTGGAGAGAAACTGAAAAAGTGTTTCTCACTGAAGAATGCAGTGCAGTCATTCTGAAAAGCTTACCAGAAAAGCTTCAAGATCCTGGAAGCTTTATGATACCATGCACATTAGAGGGCGCTTGCACCAAGACAGCCCTATGTGATCTTGGAGCAAGCATCAATCTAATACCTGCATCCACTATCAGAAAGCTTGGGTTGGCTGGAGAAGTCAAACCAACCAGGATATGCCTCCAACTTGCTGATGGCTCCATTAAACACCCATCAGGCATAATAGAGGATATGATTGTCAAGGTTGGGCCATTTGCCTTTCCAACTGACTTTGTGGTGCTGGAAATGGAGGAGCACAAGAGTGCAACTCTCATTCTAGGAAGACCTTTCCTAGCAACTGGACGAACTCTCATTGATGTACACAAAGGGGAAGTAACCCTGAGAGTCAATGAGGATGAGTTCAAGTTGAATGCTGTGAAAGCTATGCAGCATCCAGACACACCAGATGACTGCATGGGTGCTGACATTATTGACTCTCTGGTAGAAGAAATCAATATGACTGAAAGCCTAGAATCAGAGCTTGAGGACATCTTCAAAGATGCTCAACCTGATCAAGAAGAACCAGAGAAAATTCCTCAGGAGGAGGATAAACCTCCCAAACCTGAACTCAAACCACTACCACCATCCCTGAAGTATGCATTTCTGGGAGAGGGTGACACTTTTCCAGTGATTATAAGCTCTGCTTTAAATCCACAGGAAGAGGAAGCACTGATTCAAGTGCTAAGGACACACAAGACAGCTCTTGGGTGGTCCATAAGTGATCTTATGGGCATTAGCCCAGCTAGATGCATGCACAAGATCCTGTTGGAGGATAATGCCAAACCAGTGGTCCAACCACAGAGAAGGCTAAATCCAGCCATGAAGGAGGTGGTGCAGAAAGAGGTCACTAAATTACTAGAGGCTGGGATTATTTATCCTATTTCTGATAGCCCTTGGGTGAGCCCTGTCCAAGTTGTTCCCAAAAAGGGAGGCATGACAGTGGTTCATAATGAAAAAAATGAACTGGTTCCTACAAGAACAGTCACAGGGTGGCGCATGTGTATTGACTACAGAAGGCTCAATACAGCCACCAGAAAGGATCATTTTCCTTTACCATTCATAGACCAAATGCTAGAAAGACTAGCTGGTCATGACTATTACTGCTTTTTGGATGGCTATTCAGGCTACAACCAAATTGCAGTAGATCCCCAGGACCAAGAGAAAACAGCATTTACTTGCCCTTCTGGCGTGTTTGCCTATAGGAGGATGCCTTTTGGTCTGTGCAATGCACCTGCAACCTTTCAGAGGTGCATGCTCTCTATCTTCTCAGATATGGTAGAGAAATTTCTGGAAGTCTTCATGGATGACTTTTCAGTATATGGAGACTCATTCAGCTCCTGTCTTAACCACCTATCACTTGTCTTGAAAAGATGCCAAGAGACTAACCTGGTTTTAAACTGGGAGAAATGTCACTTTATGGTGACTGAAGGAATTGTCCTTGGGCACAAAATTTCAAGCAGGGGAATAGAGGTGGATAAGGCAAAGGTAGAGGTAATTGAAAAATTACCACCATCTGCCAATGTTAAGGCAATCAGAAGCTTTCTGGGGCATGCAGGATTCTACAGAAGGTTTATAAAGGATTTTTCAAAAATTGCAAAACCTTTAAGTAACCTGCTAGCTGCTGACACACCATTTGTGTTTGATACACAGTGTCTGCAGGCATTTGAGACCCTGAAAGCTAAGCTGGTCACAGCACCAGTCATCTCTGCACCAGATTGGACATTGCCATTTGAATTAATGTGTGATGCCAGTGACCATGCCATTGGTATAGTGTTGGGACAGAGGCATAACAAGCTTCTGCACGTCATTTATTATGCCAGCCGTGTTCTAAATGACGCACAGAAGAACTACACAACCACAGAAAAAGAATTACTTGCAGTGGTTTATGCCATTGACAAGTTTAGATCCTATCTAGTGGGATCCAAAGTGGTTGTGTACACTGACCATGCTGCTCTTAAATACTTACTCACAAAGCAGGATTCAAAACTCAGGCTTATCAGATGGGTATTGCTTCTGCAAGAGTTTGATATAGAAATAAGAGACAGAAAAGGGACAGAGAACCAAGTAGCTGATCATCTGTCCCGAATAGAACTAGTAGCTGGGGCGTCCCTCCCTTCTACTGAGATCTCTGAGACTTTCCCAGATGAGCAACTCTTTGCCATTCAGGAAGCTCCATGGTTTGCAGATATTGCAAATTATAAAGCTGTGAGGTTCATACCCAAGGAGTACAGCAGTGTGCAAAGAAAGAAATTAATTTCAGATGCCAAGTACTACCTCTGGGATGAACCATATCTCTTTAAGAGATGTGCTGACGGAGTGATCCGCAGATGTGTACCCAGAGAAGAAGCACAAAGGATCCTATGGCATTGCCATGGATCACAGTATGGAGGACATTTTGGAAGTGAGCGAACAGCCACTAAAGTCCTCCAGTGTGGCTTCTACTGGCCTACTCTCTATAAAGATTCCCGAGAGTTTGTGCGTAACTGTGACAGTTGCCAAAGAGCTGGTAACCTACCTCACGGATATGCCATGCTCAACAAGGGATATTAGAGATAGAATTGTTTGATGTATGGGGAATTGACTTCATGGGGCCATTCCCACCATCATACTCAAATACTTACATTCTGGTGGCAGTGGACTATGTATCTAAGTGGGTAGAAGCAATTGCTACACCCACCAATGATACCAAGACCGTGCTGAAATTCCTCCAGAAACATATTTTTAGCAGATTTGGTGTTCCCAGAGTACTAATCAGTGACGGGGGCACTCATTTCTGCAATAGACTGCTACACTCTGCTATGGTTAGACATGGAATTAGCCATAAAGTGGCAACTCCATATCATCCACAGACAAATGGGCAAGCTGAAGTCTCTAACAGAGAGCTAAAGAGAATCCTAGAACGGACTGTGATAGCCCGAAGAAAGGATTGGGCAAAGAGCTTGGATGATGCTCTGTGGGCATACAGAACAGCATTCAAGACTCCTATAGGAACCTATCCATACCAACTGGTGTATGGGAAGGCCTGTCATTTGCCCGTGGAACTGGAACATAAAGCCTACTGGGCAACCAGATTCCTAAACATGGATGCTCAGTTAGCTGGTGAAAAAAGATTGCTCCAGCTAAATGAGCTAGAGGAGTTCAGACTCAATGCCTTTGAAAATGCTAAAATTTATAAGGAAAAGGCAAAGAAGTGGCATGACAAGAGATTGTCAACCAGAGTCTTTGAGCCAGGACAAAAAGTTCTGCTCTTCAACTCCAGGCTCAAATTGTTTCCAGGAAAACTCAAATCCCGGTGGAGGGGTCCGTATGTGATTACAGGAGTGTCACCATATGGATATGTTGAGCTTCAGGATATTGATTCTGACAAAAAGTTCATTGTTAATGGACAGAGGATCAAGCATTATCTTGAAAGCAATTTTGAGCAGGAATGCTCAAAACTGAGACTTGAATGATTCTCAGTGAAGGTCCAGCTAAAGACAGTAAAGAAGCGCTTGCTGGGAGGCAACCCAGTCATTAGGAGGTTGTATGAATTGTTTTTACAGAGGCAAGTATCAAAAATGAAGGAATTCACAGAGTTACAGAAGGATTCAGCTCAAAAAGCAGAGAAAATGAGCTTACTGGCGAAAAAAACGCCAGTAAGGGGCATTTTGGGCGTTAAACGCCAGAATGGGTATCATTCTGGGCGTTTAACGCCAGGAATGGTGCCATTTTGGGCGTTAAACGCCAGAATGGGCACCATTCTGGGCGTTTAACGCCAGGTGTGCAGCATCCTGGGCGTTTAGAAAAACGCCCAGTGACAAAGGATTTCTGGCGTTTAACGCCAGCCAGGGTACCTGGCTGGGCGTTAAACGCCCAAAAGGGGCAACAAATGGGCGTTAAACGCCAGAATGGGTGCCATTCTAGGCGTTTAACGCCAGCAAGGTGGGGGGACCACAATTTCGTTTTCAACTCAGATTTTTTCAAACTTTCCTCTTTTTACCCATACTCTTCTACATAAATGCACTTCAACCTTTCATAATTCACTTTCAAATCTTCAAAATCTCTCAAATCATTCCCAAATTTTGTTCAAAAATTTTCACCCTTTTTTTTTTCAAATTTCTTTCATATCTTCTCAAATCTCCTTTCAAATCTCTCTTTTTTTTTCGAAAACTCCCCTCCCCACCTTATAAATTCACGTTTGGCTCCTTCTTTCCACCACACCATTCGAATTTCCTTTTCCTCTCTCTCTCTTCTTTCTTTTCTTTTGCTTGAGGACAAGCAAACCTCTAAGTTTGGTGTGCTTTTCCGTGATCACTAAGCCAAGATTCATCAAGATCATGGCTCCTAAGGGAAAACAAACTAATTTAAGAGGCAAGAAAGAGAATAATCCAAAGAATCTTTGGAATCAAGAGAAGTTCTTAACCAAAGAACATGAAGACCATTATCACAAAATAATGGGTCTGAGGTCAGTGATCCCGGAAGTAAAATTTGATCTGAAAGAAGATGAATATCCGGGGATCCAAGAGCAAATTCAAAACAGAGGATGGGAAGTTCTAACCAATCCTGAGACAAAGGTTGGAAGGAACATGGTTCAGGAGTTCTACTCAAATCTGTGGCTAACAGATAAGCAGAGAATGACTGGAACCGCTTACCATACCTACAGAACCATGGTCAGAGGGAAAGTTATGTACTTCTATCTGGACAAAATAAGAGAAATCTTCAAGTTGCCTCAACTGCAAGATGATCCTGACTCCTTTAATAGGAGAATGGTGAGAGCAGACAAAGAGTTGGATCAAGTTCTAGAGGACATATGCCTCCCTGGAACTAAGTGGATAACCAATTCTAAGGGTGTCTCAAACCAACTCAAGAGGGGAGACCTCAAACCAATTGCAAGAGGTTGGCTAGACTTCATTGGGCGTTCCATATTGCCCACTAGCAACCGTTCTGAGGTTACTATTAAGAGAGCAGTGATGATTCATTGCATTATGCTTGGAAAAGAAGTGGAGGTGCATCATGTGATTGCTTGTGAGATCTACACAATTGCAAATAAAAATTCCACTGAAGCCAAATTGGCTTATCCAAGCTTGATCTCCTTGCTCTGTAAAGAGGCTGGGGTGAAGATGGGAGTAGATGAGTTCATACCCATTGAACATCCAATCACCAAGAAGTCAATAGAAGGACAAGTGCAAGACAACTCTATCAAAAGGAGGGCGCATGAGTTCCTCCCTGAATTCCCTGAAATTGGCTACTGGGGCAGCCTAGAAGCATATATCAACAAGTTGCAAGAGACTATGGAGCAACTGAAGGAAGAACAGCAGAATCAGAACTGCATGCTCTGCAAATTGCTGAAGGAACAAGAGAAGCAGGGGCGTGAACTCCAAGAGATGAAACGCCAAAAGCTCTCCTCTCAAGCTGAGGGAGCATCCACTTCTCAAAATCAAGGTTGTTGAGTCCTAACTCTGTGAAAACCTCTATCATTAGGAGCCTATTTTTGCGTTTCTTTTCTTTTATTTTCTAGTTTAATCTTCTATTTATTTTTGAGTCTTGTTCTTAGTTCATAATTAATAAAATTTAAATATTCTGCCTTAAAGTTATGAATGTCCTATGAATCCATCACCTCTCTTAAATGAAAAATGCTTTAATCACAAAAGAACAAGAAGTACAGGATTTCGAATTTATCTCTGAAACTAGTTGAATTAGTTTGATGTGGTGACAATACTTTTTGTTTTCTGAATGAATGCTTGAACAGTGCATATGTCTTTTGAATTTGTTGTTTTGAGAATGTTAAAATTGTTGGCTCTTGAAAGAATGAGGAGAAAGAGAACTGTTATTGAGGATCTGAAAAATCATCAAATTGATTCTTGAAGCAAGAAAAAGCAGTATTCAAAAAAAAAATTTTCGAGAAAAAAAAAGGAGAAGAAAAGAAAAAGAAAGAAATAAAGTTGTGAACCAAGGCAAAAAGAGTGTGCTTAAGAACCTTGGACACCTCTAATTGGGGACTCTAGCAAAGCTGAGTCACAATCTAGAAAGGTTCACCCAATTATGTGTCTG
This sequence comes from Arachis stenosperma, assembly GCF_014773155.1. NCBI lineage: Eukaryota > Viridiplantae > Streptophyta > Magnoliopsida > Fabales > Fabaceae > Arachis > Arachis stenosperma. The sequence continues at coordinate 148,036,532 of NC_080379.1, forward strand.
TGGCATGTATGTATCCGGTGGTAATACTGGAAGACAGAGTGCTTTGGGCCACAGCCAAGACTCATACACTAGCTATGTTCAAGAATCATCATACTTAACTAGGAGAATCAATAACACTATCTGAGTTCTGAGTTCTTATAGATGCCAATCATTCTGGACTTCAAAGGATAGAGTGAGATGCCAAAACTGTTCGGAGGCAAAGAGCTACTAGTCCCGCTCATCTAATTGGAACTATGTTTCTCTGATATTTTGGAGTCTATAGTATATTCTCTTCTTTTTATTCTATTTTGATTTTTAGTTGCTTGGGGACAAGCAACAATTTAAGTTTGGTGTTGTGATGAGCGGATAATTTGTACACTTTTTGGCATTATTTTTAGTATGTTTTTAGTATCTTTTAGTTAGTTTTTATTATATTTTTATTAGTTTTTAGTTAAAATTCACTTTTCTGGACTTTACTATGAGTTTGTGTGTTTTTCTGTGATTTCAGGTATTTTCTGACTGAAATTGAAGGTTCTGAGCAAAAATTTGATCCAGAGACTGAAAAGGACTGCAGATGCTGTTGGATTCTGACCTCCCTGCACTCGAAGTGGATTTTCTGGAGCTACAGAAGCCCAATTTGCGCGCTCTCAACGGCGTTGGAAAGTAGACATCCTGGGCTTTCCAGCAATATATGATAGTCCATACTTTGCCCAAGATTTGATGGCCCAAACCGGCGTAGCAATTCGGCCTCAGAAATTCCAGCGTTAAACGCCGGAACTGGCATAAAACTTGGAGTTAAACGCCCAAACTGGCATGAAAGCTGGCGTTTAACTCCAGAAAAGGTCTCTACACGAAAATGCTTCACTGCTCAGCCCAAGCACACACCAAGTGGGCCCGGAAGTGGATTTTTCTGTCATTTACTCATTTCTGTAAAAGCTTAGGTGACTAGTTTACTATTAATAGGATCTTTTGACATTGTATCCGGACCGTATGACCTCATGACACTTTACACGTTTCTTTGTGTACCTTCCACGGCATGAGTCTCTAAACCCCATGGTTGGGGGTGAGGAGCTCTGCTGTGTCTTGATGGATTAATGCAATTACTACTGTTTCTTATTCAATCATGCCTGCTTCCATTCTAAGATATCACTTGCTCTTAACCCGGATGAATGTGATGATCCGTGACACTCATCATGTTCTCAACTATGAACGTGTGCCTGACAACCACCTCCGTTCTATTTTAGATTAAGTAGATATCTCTTGGGTTCTTTAATCGGAATCTTCGTGGTATAAGCTAGAACTGATGGCGGCATTCAAGAGAATCCGGAAGGTCTAAACCTTGTCTGTGGTATTCTGAGTAGGATTCAATGATTGAGTGACTGTGACGAGCTTCAAACTCCTGAAGGCGGGGCGTTAGTGACAGACGCAAAAGAATCACTGGATTCTATTCCGGCCTGACCGAGAACCGACAGATGATTAGCCATGCTGTGACAGAGCATAGGAACATTTTCACTGAGAGGATGGGAGGTAGCCACTGACAACGGTGAAACCCTACATACAGCTTGCCATGGAAGGAGCCTTGCGTGTTTGATGAAGAAGACAGCAGGAAAGCAGAGATTCAGAAGATGGAGCATCTCCAAAACCTCAACCTATTCTCCATTACTGCAATACAAGTAACCATTTCATGTTCTTTTGCTTTTTACAAACAATCCTGATAATTTCTGATATCCTGACTAAGATTTACAAGATAACCATAGCTTGCTTCAAGCCGACAATCTCCGTGGGATCGACCCTTGCTCACGCAAGGTATTACTTAGACGACCCAGTGCACTTGCTGGTTAGTTGTGCGGAGTTGCAAAAGTGTGATTGCAATTTCGTGCACCACTAACCCTCAATACTTAGCAAGAAAGCTAAGAATACAAGAGAACACAAGAGAAAGGAAGCTTGGTGGAAAGAACACTTTATTGCCCAGGTGTTTGTTACAAATGATTCACACATAACTCATACTAATTCTCACCTCCTATTTATAGCCATCCACCTCCTCAATGGATGGTTAGGATTAAATCTAATCAACGGCCTAGATTAATCATCTAGAACCTTCTTTACAAATATCCATCATACCATAACTTTCTAAATACTTCTAGATTCTTCCATACTACTCTTTATACTCCTATAAACATCCACACTCTTCTAGAATACTCTATGACCTTCCAAAGTATTCTAGAACCTTCTAGAGTATTCCAGGACCTTCTAGGGCATTCTAGAATGTTCTGGAACCATCTAGAGCATTCTCAAACATTCCAGAAAATTATACAAATGCTGTTACATCTAACCTTCTACAATTTATTGTGACATTCTCCCCCACCTAATGCGCAGACGTCCTCATCGCGTTTTGTTCATGATAGCGCTGTAGGTATTCTTAGAATTGCCACAGATCTTCACGAGCTTCCCAGCTAGCTTCGATTATCGGAAGTCCTTTCCACTTGATCAAGTATTGAATACTTGGTGGTACCCCTCTTTGTCGCACGATGCGATTAGCTAAGATCTCTTCGATTAATTTATCAAAGGATCTAATCACCACTGGCAGAGCACGACTCGAGTCACTTCTACTCGGTTCGTCTTGGTCTTCATGATATAGTTTAAGCATACTCACATGGAAGACCGGGTGGATCTTCATAGAGGGAGGGAGTTGTACTTTGTAAGCAACCTCCCCAACACATCCAATGATCTCAAATGGCCCTTCGTATTTGCGGATTAAAACCTTATGAACCTTGCGAAAGGCTTTGAATTGTTGTGGAAGAAGTTTAATCATTACCTTATTTCCCACTTGATAGCTTGCATGCCTCATCTTCTTATCTGCCCATTTCGTCATCCTCTTTGCAGCTTTGTCGAGGTAAGAACGAGTAACATCTGCTTGTTCTTCCCATGACTTAATAATATGATAAGCTCCAGGGCTCTTTCCTGATTAAGAGGAAGAAAGAGAGTGAGGTGTAAGCGGCTATTGTCCAGTCATAATCTCGAATGGGTTCTTCCCTGTAGACTCACTCCTTTGCAGATTGTATGAGAACTGAGCAATGTCGAGGAGTTTTGTCCAATCCTTCTGATTAGTGCTTACGAAATGCCTCAAGTAACACTCGAGTAAGGCATTGACAAACCCCAATTTGACGGTTTGTTTTGTATTGGAATTAGAATATTTTGATAACCTTTTGTCACATTTAGCCTATAAATTAGCATGGTTTTGTTATCTCTCCCGTATTTGTGCTTAAGTGTAAAAACATGCTTTTTAAACCTTATTTTGATGAATTCTAAGTTTCTCTTTGATTCCATAAGATGCCTTGATGTGTTTGCTAGTAATCTCAGAGTGAAATAGGCTAGGCATGGATCAAAGGAAGCAAGGAAGGAAGCATGCAAGTGGAGAGAAGCACAAAAAGCCAAAGAAGCAAAGCCAGCCATGCACGCGCACGCGCACAAGGCGCTCGTGCACACATTGCGAGACAGGCCAAGGACGCGCACGCGTACCATGCGCGCACGCGCCGATGATGGCACATGACCTCACTAATGCAGCACGTGCCTGGCGATTTTGGGAAGGTTTCAGCAACCAACTTTGGCGCCAAAATGCATATAAGAGCCAAGGATTGAAGGGGATTGACATGACATTAACACATTCACACCCATAGACTAATTGTAGATCATTAGATAGATATTTTTAGTTAGTTACATTTGTAGAGAGAGAAACTCCAACTTCTCTCTAGGATTCATCTTCATTTTCTCAATTCTCAACCATTCCTTGGTGAGATCTATTGCCACTCTCAATTTACTTTATTCATATTGTAGATCATCTTCTCCAATCTCAATTAGTGTTTGTAATTGTTCAATTCTTGTAGATCTTAGAATTAACTTTGTTGTTTTGGATTCTATTGATTCATTGAAGATCTCATTTTCATTGTTGTTCATTGTTAATTGTTGTTAATCTCTTGTGTTGAATTGCTTTGATTCTACATCTCTTCTCAATTTTACTATGTCTTTCATTCTTGCCCTCCAAATGTTTGAGAAAATGCCAACTTTAGATATGGAGTAGTATTCTCTCACTTGGCCTAGTGGTTGAGTCATTGGAGACACTTGAATAGTGGATGTCAATTGTTGATTAAGAATTGAGGATTGATAATTGACTTAGAGTGCACTAAAGCTAGACTTCCCTAGGGTAAGACTAGGACTTGTGACTTGAGTTAATTACTTTTACTTGACTTCCCTCTATAATTAGGGGTTAACTAAGTGAAGCAACACTCCTTTGTTATCACAATTGAAGGAAGCTATAGTGATGGGACTTCCAATGTTCAAACCTTGGCCAAGGCTTTTAATATTGATTGATTGTTGTTTTCTTTTATTCACACTTTTATGCCACACTCTTCAAGCCACAAAAAGACCACTTAACCAATACATGCATCCTTGTAGCATTCCTAGGGAAGAATGACTCGGGACTAATACTCTCGATTATAGATTGTAGAATTACTTTGATGATGGATTTTGCGTCGGTTTAGACTATACTACGATTGATTACTTGATAATTTCTATACCGGAAAAAATTCATTTGTCAAAATGGCGCCGTTGCCGGGGAATGCGCATGAGTGCCATGTTGTTGGTTAATGTAAATATGTGAATACTGTGAATATGTTTGTCTTTTGTTTGTTTGTTAGTCTCTGTTAGTTTTAAGATCTCTATTGGTTTTGTTTCTATTTGCCACTATGAATTCTCATCCTTGTGGTTTTGGATATGACTATGACTATTTTGTAGGCGATGAAAACTTGAATGATGGCTCACACTATGAGGGAGATGAATCCTTAGGAAGGGAGCCATATCTATATGAGCAATCATCATGGCAACCTTTCCCTTCAAGCTACTATGATGATAATCCTCCCTATAATGCATATCATTCCTATGGATATGATGACTCTTATCATGGTTATACCTCTCAACCACCACCATTCTACGCACCATACTCTCAACCCACATCTTATTTCCACCAATTGCCTACATATGATCCAAATCTATATTCCCCCTATGCATACCCTTGTGACGATTATGAACAAGCAACCCTTGAATCACCACCACTCCAACATTCTTACCCTCCAACCCAAGTCCCCATGGATGATGCACTTGGTATCGTCCTTCAAGAGCAAGAAGAGATCCAAACCGCCTTCACTAGTTTCACCTCTACCCTCCAAGAATTTACGTCCCGTATAATTCCACCCTCTACCAATAACCAAAATGACTTCCCACCTCAAAGCTTTGATGAATCTTCTTTCCAACCATATTATGACTTCTCCTCTCCGCCACAAACCTCCATGGAAGCATATCAATGTCCATTAATCCAAGAGCAATATGATCCTACTTATGTTAGTAAAGCGGAACAAGAATTAAGGGATCGTTTCAAGGAAGAAATGGATCGACTTCAAGCAACCATCCGTCAAAAGATAGATTCTTGGGATTCATATCACAAGCGAAATGAGTTCACAGATGATTGTGAGAAAGCAACCAAAGAGGGAGGTATGAGAGAAACTTTAGAGTCTCAAGTTAAGCGCAAGGAATTGGAGTATGTATTGCAACAAGCGGAGGAAATGAAGATTGTTGAAGATAAAGAAGTGGAAGAAGACCTAGAGGAGGTTGAACAAGAAGGAAGTTCCATCAACAAAAATAACTCTACATCAAGTGATAATGGTGATCTTGTTGAAGCTTCCCCCTTCGAATGTGAAACCAATGTTGAGGAGGGTGCGCAACCTCCAACACATGACTTGATCAATGATAAAGGTTTGAAGGAAGTTAGCAAACAAGAAGAATTTAAAAAGAGTTATCAAAAGATGGAAATCATCATGGAGGAGCCAAAGGAAGTGGAACCTACAATGTCAAGGCCATTGAGTATCTTCCTTGCTAAGTCGTCGTCCCAATCACAAATTGAGTGGGTAATCATCTCATCCTTTAATTTTCTTGGCCCATATCAATATGCGTTGTTAGAAACGGACGGTCAACTTAGAACTCTTTGTGGGCTAGAAAGTAAGAACGGATTAGATGTTGGTGGACAATTTGAATCAAGGAGCATAAGGGATGGAAGATCAAACTTAGAGTTTCAAAAGCCGAGTGAAGCCAAACTCGATGGGATTAAGATGATGAGTATGAGTTACAAGGAGAATTCAATAAGTTTGCCACCCTATTGGAAGCATGAAGATCAAGAAGAAAAGGAGTTAACAAATAAAGTATGGGACCCCGGAACATACATAGACCACTATCAACTTAAGGGCCTCGTTACTTGCTTAGGCCCCCTTGAAGGCCTTGTACGTTTAAATTGGGATCCCGGAGGCTATTGGAAGAGCAAACATTGGTGGGAATTCGAAGAAGAGTACAAACATAAGCCACCATGACAACAAGCATCTCAAAATGTCCAACTTAAGGACCTTAACTAAAAGTGCTAGGTGGGAGACACCCCACCATGGTAAACTCTTTCCATACTCTTTTAATTTGGTTTAATAAGTGATTTGAGTTACCATTGTAGGTAGTTTTTCACTTCATAATTAGCTTGTTTGTGTACACTAGTTGCTAGAATATTAACATGTATGTTGTGCTTAGTAGAAATAGAATAAATCTCAAAACCAACTTGCATTTTAGAAAGTGTGTGATTTTGACTAAATAAGGAGTTGTAGGCACCATGGGGAGTCTTTGGGCAATTTAGAGCTTTCAGGCATTTTCTTATTCCAAAAAAAAAAAAGAGAAGGAGGGTGGACGCGCGCGCACACTGTACGCGCACGCGTCCCTGTGCGGATGCAACATCGCCCACATACCCGAGAGTTGGGCCTCTCTTGGGCAAACATTATGCCTTGAGCCCAACACAATACACGTGGACGCGCACTTACCGCGAGCGCACCATCTTGTCATAAATCATCAACTTACGCGGACGCGCACTTGCCGCGCGCGCGTCTTTGCGTGCTGCCACCAAACTAAGCCACGGACCCGAGAGTTGAGCGTGCCTCAAGCCCATTCCAAGCCTCAGACCCCAATCTCATGTACGCGTGTGCGCACTGTACGCGCACGCGCTATTACCTATTCTGCCATTCCAGGCTAGAGCGCACTGCACGCTCACGCGTGGATCTCCAAATACTCTCATTGCGCGCGGACGCGTACGCGCCGCATGCGCGCCGATCCGATAGCGCGACTCCCAGGCCATTCTCCAGAGAGTTAGGCCTGAGTTGGGCCAACTCTAAGCCCCTAGCCCAACTCCACGCTCGCGTTCGCGCACTATACGCGCACGCGTCCTTTCCCACTTTGCTCATCCACGCTTAAGCGCGTTGTACGCGCACGCGTAGGGACCACGTTCTCTCAATGGACGCGGACGCGCAAGGTGCGCGCGCGCGCCGATTCAAAAGTAGGGATAACCCTAATACGCGAAGAACGTTGCGCCGCAGCGCACTTCCCCCTCAACCTCTTTCATCTTCTTCTTCCACCTCCTAACCCCATAACCACCACAACCTCATTCTTCCGGCCACCACCTCCGGCCAACGCACACACTCTCTCAACCACCACCGCTCATTCACGTTCTCTCTCTCCTCCACCCACTCTCTTTCTCTCTCCTTTCCGGCTCTCAACCTCCTTTTGTCCGGCAGCCACCGCAGCTGCTCATCTTTCCGGCCACCGTCAACGGCGGCGCAGCTCCTGACCCTACCCCATGTTCCCTTTCCATTCTTAGTTCTTCTCTGCTCCCAGGTTCCTGCTCCATTTTTGTTGTCTTTTTCTGTTTTTCCTTTTTACCGTTCGTTTATGTTTAATTACTGTAATTGCATGTTAGTTAGTTAGACTTAGAATTTTGTATGATAGGATAGATAGAAATAATTGCGGTTAGGTAGCTAGGGCTGGATAGAGGATTCTAGGCCTGATAAGTGCTCTGTATGTGCTTACTTGCTGTCTGTTTATTTGGGCCAGAGCCTATCGTTGTACCTCCCACTGATCCTCCGGTTTAGCATCGAGGACGATGCTTAGTTTTAAGTGTGGGGAGGGCACCGGTAGCATTATTTGGGAACCGGTGAACTTTTCAGCCTAGTTATCTTATTTTGTACATCTTTGTATATATTTTGATGCATTTCTAGTTTGCTTTAGATACTTTTATTGCTTATTTTGGATTTTAGATATTTTGATGCCTTTTGGATATTTTTAGATGTTTTGGATGATAGATTCCGTACTTTTAGTTGGATTCTTCTTTATACATTTTGTTTATCTTTGTTTTTAGTTGTAGTTGTGATTAGAAATCATACTTTGGATTGCAATTATTTAGTCACCCTTTTTGCATAATACATTGGTTTTTAAGTGAAAAAGGAAAGGGTGAACTAAGAAAATTTTTGAACTTTTCAATCACAACAATGCTTAGTCAAACATTGAGATTTTTCAAGAAGTTTAAATATAGGGCATTAACCCAATTGATTGAAAGAGAATTTTTGGAAACTTGCTTGAATTCATACCTTGTGAAGCATGTATTGAATTGAGAACACAAGCTTGTGAGTCTTGAGCCTATTGATGTGGTTACATTTTATAACCATTTATTTTCCATTCTTGTGAGAAATTGCTCTCTTTCTATGATTGTAATCCTTGATTTGCTTGATTCTATATGTCCATTTATTTCTTGTATTTATGCATTTATATGATTGAGGCCATTACTTCATTAGCCACTTACCCAAATAGCCAACCTTTTATTCTCCATTGTTAGCCAATTTTGAGCCTATGCTTAACCAACTTATTCTCAATTTAGCACATTACAAGCCCAAGGCGGAAAACCAATGAAAAGTCCTTGTTTGGATCCTTGATTAGCCTAGGCTAGTGAGAGTGTTTATTATTCAAGTTGGTGAGGCTTGGGAACATTGGATAGGATAAAAGGGGTAGTACACTTTCATGTTTAGGAATTGGGTACATATTCATGTATTGATTAAATGTAAAGACCTTATACATTGATGTTCTTGTATGTAGTTTGAAGGAAGAAAGAAAAAAAAAAGTATATAAAGAAAAGAAAAAATTGAATGAAAAAGAAAAAAAAATACATGATGATGAGAAAGAGAAAAAAATATATATAATAAAGAGGGGACAAAATGCCCCAAAGTGAAGTCAATAAAAAGGAATCAATGCATAAGTGTTATGAACCAAATAAGAATGCATGAGTATGCAAGAAAAAGTGAAGAATGGGTAGTTAGGATAGCTTGCATTTGTATAGGTCATTATGTAGGTTAGGTGGGAAAGTCTATGCTAATCAAAAATTCAAATCCTAGTCCACTAAACCATAAATGATCCTACCTTGACCCTAACCCCATTACAACCTAAATGAAAGACCTCATGATGAATGTATGCATGCATTAAATAAGTGTTGAGTGTTAGAAGAAAATCAAATTTTGGAAAACATGATTAGAAGAGAATTGAGTGAATTAACCCTTAAACACTTGAGTGAATAGAGCGGATACACATCCGGTGAGGGTTCAAAAGTTCAACTACATGTGTTCACCCATATTATCTATATTCTTGCAAGTTTAAATTCTTTTTGATGATTCAATACAATTGTGGTTTGGACTTAATTCCTATTGCCTAGCTCTTGTACTTAAACAAGCTCTCTTGGGAATTGATTTGTTTGAACTAAGCATTTCCAATTGCTTTTGATAGTTGCATGTAGATAGGACTCATATAGTTTAGTTGCATTCAATGTCATGACCCTTAGTTCCTTCTTATTTTAGCATGAGGACATGCTAAGGTTTAAGTGTGGGGAGGTTGACAAACCCCAATTTGACAGTTTGTTTTGTATTGGAATTAGAATATTTTGATAACCTTTTGTCACATTTAGCCTATAAATTAGCATGGTTTTGTTATCTCTCCCGTATTTGTGCTTAAGTGTAAAAACATGCTTTTTAAACCTTATTTTGATGAATTCTAAGTTTCTCTTTGATTCCATAAGATGCCTTGATGTGTTTGCTAGTAATCTCAGAGTGAAATAGGCTAGGCATGGATCAAAGGAAGCAAGGAAGGAAGCATGCAAGTGGAGAGAAGCACAAAAAGCCAAAGAAGCAAAGCCAGCCATGCACGCGCACGCGCACAAGGCGCTCGCGCGCACATTGCGAGACAGGCCAAGGACGCGCACGCGTACCATGCGCGCACGCGCCGATGATGGCACATGACCTCACTAATGCAGCACGTGCCTGGCGATTTTGGGAAGGTTTCAGCAACCAACTTTGGTGCCAAAATGCATATAAGAGCCAAGGATTGAAGGGGATTGACATGACATTAACACATTCACACCCATAGACTAATTGTAGATCATTAGATAGATATTTTTAGTTAGTTACATTTGTAGAGAGAGAAACTCCAACTTCTCTCTAGGATTCATCTTCATTTTCTCAATTCTCAACCATTCCTTGGTGAGATCTATTGCCACTCTCAATTTACTTTATTCATATTGTAGATCATCTTCTCCAATCTCAATTAGTGTTTGTAATTGTTCAATTCTTGTAGATCTTAGAATTAACTTTGTTGTTTTGGATTCTATTGATTCATTGAAGATCTCATTTTCATTGTTGTTCATTGTTAATTGTTGTTAATCTCTTGTGTTGAATTGCTTTGATTCTACATCTCTTCTCAATTTTACTATGTCTTTCATTCTTGCCCTCCAAATGTTTGAGAAAATGCCAACTTTAGATATGGAGTAGTATTCTCTCACTTGGCCTAGTGGTTGAGTCATTGGAGACACTTGAATAGTGGATGTCAATTGTTGATTAAGAATTGAGGATTGATAATTGACTTAGAGTGCACTAAAGCTAGACTTCCCTAGGGTAAGACTAGGACTTGTGACTTGAGTTAATTACTTTTACTTGACTTCCCTCTATAATTAGGGGTTAACTAAGTGAAGCAACACTCCTTTGTTATCACAATTGAAGGAAGCTATAGTGATGGGACTTCCAATGTTCAAACCTTGGCCAAGGCTTTTAATATTGATTGATTGTTGTTTTCTTTTATTCACACTTTTATGCCACACTCTTCAAGCCACAAAAAGACCACTTAACCAATACATGCATCCTTGTAGCATTCCTAGGGAAGAACGACTCGGGACTAATACTCTCGATTATAGATTGTAGAATTACTTTGATGATGGATTTTGCGTCGGTTTAGACTATACTACGATTGATTACTTGATAATTTCTATACCGGAAAAAATTCATTTGTCAGGCATTCATCTCTCAGTCTGCCCATCGGTTTGAGGATGGAAGCTTGTTGAAAAGTGAAGCTTTGACCCAAGGAGTTTGAACAACTCTGTCCATAGTCGTCCTGTGAAGCGTGGATCTCGATCACTAATGATGCTCTTAGGCAATCCCCAATATTTCACCACATTCTTGAAGAATAGTCGTGTTGCCTCCTTTGCAGTGCAGTCAATAGGGGCGGGTATAAAGGTAGCATACTTCGAAAATCGATCCACTACCACGAGAATAGATCCAAACCCCTCAGACTTCGGTAAGGCAGAGATGAAATCTAGAGAGACACTTTCACATGGTCACTCTGATGGTGGTAGAGGTTCCAACAACCCACTTGGTGTCTTATTTTCAATCTTGTCTTGTTGGCACACAGGACAAGTCTTCACATAGCTGTCCACTTCATCTCTCATTTGAGGCCAATAATAAGAAGATTCAATGAGTGCCAAGGTCCTTTGCTGACCTTGGTGACCAGCCCACTTGGTGTCGTGGCATTCTCTTACCAACTTCCTTCTCAAGTTTTCCCATTTAGGAATGTATAGTCTTCTCCCTTTTGTGCAAAGAAGGTCGTTTTCTAGCCAAAATCTTTTGGTCTTACCTTCCCTAGCCAACTCCACCAACTTCTTGGCTAATGGATCGTGATGCAACCCTTCCTTGATGGTATGCACAATATCTCCTTCAACCATAGAAATGGCCGCCATCCTGTATGGTTTTGAGATAGGCAGTTTCGCTCCTAACTCCAATTCAATGTTGTCATCCATCTTTCTTCTAGGTGGTAATTGCTTTGTCAACTCGAGAGGTATCACATCCTTATTTTCTTCAAGGACTTCCTTGATTTTAGGGGCAACATCTTCTCCTTTGGCTGTTGACTCCTCTTGTAGTAAAGCCAAAGACATCATCTCCTCCTTCTTGAAAACTTTCTTGAGTTGCATGGTCGAGAGCATCAGAATTCCTCCAGTCTTTGAAATTGTAGGGACCATGCATGGAGACCCTTTCTCCATGACGCATACTACGTCGTAGTATGGCATAGGTATTATATTTGCCTTCCTTTGCAAATCGAGTCTGATGACTATTTTAAAATCGTCCATGGGTGCTACTGAGAAATCCACAAGGCCCTTCCAAGAACCAAGAGTCATCTCAACCCCTTTTGCTACTCCCTAAAGGGGTTCACCCTTGGTATTCACGGGTTTGAACCAGCCATTCTTTTCGGTAATCTTCAAACCAAGCCTCTTTGCTTCCTCAGGCATGATGAAGTTGTGTGTAGCACTAGTGTCAATCATAGCCATGATGGGTTTTTCATTGATAAAGGCTTTGACATACATCAAGCCTTTCTTTTCTGCAGTGCTTGCCTCTTTTTCCTTCACAGTATTTATGTGTTGGATAGATCCAACACACTCAGTTACTTGAGTTTGAGCTTCTCGTTCCTCGGCGATAGATGCCAAAGTCCCTAACTTGGGACAATCCTTCATTTGGTGTGGTCCTTTGCACACGAAACATCCTCCTTTGTGTACGAAAGCCTTTTTCTTTTCTTCATATTCTTTCTTTGAAGAGTATTTTCCTTCCTTCTTAATTGAGAAACTCTTCCCTTTGTCTCCTCCACCTTTAGTAGAACTAGGCTTTGAGGAAGACTTGGGTTTAGAGTCTCCCCTATGATACTCAGTGAGTGATTCGGCCACTACGATGGCTCATCAACATCCTTAACATTCCTTCTTTGTAGTTCTTGCTTTGCCCAAGGTTGGAGTCCATCAATGAAGAAGAACAATGCATTCTCTGATGCTAAGTTGGGGATTTGAAGCGTGAGAGTAGTGAACTCCTTTACGTAATCGCTAATCGTACTCTTGTGCTTTAACTCCCGCAACTTCTTTCTCGCTTCATAAACCACATTCTCGGGGAAGAACTGTCTTTTCAACTTTCTTTTGAAATCTTCCCATGTGGCTATGTTGCAACTACCCTTTTCCATATCTTCGCACTTTTTCCTCCACCACAAAGTAGCATTATCAGAAAGGTAGAGAGCTGCAGTGCGTACCTTTATTGCTTCTTCGACCACACCTTGGCCTTCAAAGTACCTCTCTATTTGCCATAGGAAGTTCTCCACCTCTCGAGCGTCCCTCACGCCCTTGAACTCCTTTGGCTTTGGGAGATCAATCTTTGTCGTCTCCCTTATAATGGTTGGTCGAGATTTTGCCTCCTCGAACCAAACTCGAACTTCCTCAAATAGCTTCAAGGAATTCTCAAGCTTCTCTTCGATTTGGAGCATGCTTTCTTTGAAAGCATCTAGTTATCCTAACACGTGAGCCTCGAGGGTCTCCTTGTCATGTTCTATCTTTTGGAGGCGCTCATCCATAGAGGATAGAACATTTTCCAACATAGAAACTCTTTCTTCTAAGAAATTAGAGTCCTTACCTCTAAGCTCACTTGAAGAACGGACCTTCTTGCCTCCCCATTGAGAAGGAATAGCATCCCTTCCTCTTTGAGACTCAACATGCTCCATGGTGATACTAGAAGCCATACCTACAAACCACTTGTGCTCCCTCTCGAACCTTGCTCTGATGCCAAATTGTCACGGCCTTGGACACACTCCAACGCTACCGTGCCGGCACTCGAACTTACTCAACCTCTTGAGTTAAGACCAAGTCAGCCTAACCCTCAATACTTAGCAAGAAAGCTAAGAATACAAGAGAACACAAGAGAAAGGAAGCTTAGTGGAAAGAACACTTTATTGCTCAAGTGTTTGTTATAAATGATTCACACATAACTCACACTAACTCTCACCTCCTATTTATAGCCATCCACCTCCTCAATGGATGGTTAGGATTAAATCTAATCAACGGCCTAGATTAATCATCTAGAACCTTCTTTACAAATATCCATCATACCATAACTTTCTAAATACTTCTAGATTCTTCCATACTACTCTTTATACTCCTATAAACATCCACACTCTTCTAGAATACTCTATGACCTTCCAAAGTATTCTAGAACCTTCTAGAGTATTCCAGGACCTTCTAGGGCATTCTAGAATGTTCTGGAACCATCTAGAGCATTCTCAAACACTCCAGAAAATTATACAAATGCTGTTACATCTAACCTTCTACAATTTACTGTGACATTCTCCCCCACCTAATGCACAGACGTCCTCGTCGTGTTCTGTTCATGATAGTGCTGTAGGTGTTCTTGGAATTGCCACAGATCTTCACGAGCTTCCCAACTAGCTTCGATTATCGGAAGTCTTTTCCACTTGATTAAGTATTGAATACTTGGTGGCACCCCTCTTCGTCGCACGACGCGATTAGCTAAGATCTCTTTGATTTCTTTATCAAAGGATCTAATCACCACGGGCGGAGCACGACTCGAGTCACTTCTACTCCGTTTGTCTTGGTCTTCATGATATAGTTTAAGCATACTCACATGGAAGATCGGGTGGATCTTCATAGAGGGAGGGAGTTGTACTTTGTAAGCAACCTCCCCAACACGTCCAATGATCTCAAATGGCCCTTCGTATTTGCGGATTAAACCCTTATGAACCTTGCGAAAGGCTTTGAATTATTGTGAAAGAAGTTTAATCATTACCTTATCTCCCACTTAATAGCTTGCATGCCTCCTCTTCTTATCTGCCCATTTCATCATCCTCTTTGCAGCTTTGTCGAGGTAAGAACGAGTAACATCTGCTTGTTCTTCCCATGACTTAATAATATGATAAGCTCCAGGGCTCTTCCCTGAGTAAGAGGAAGAAAGAGAGAGAGGTGTAAGCGGCTATTGTCCAGTCACAATCTCGAACGGGCTCTTCCCTGTAGACTCACTTCTTTGCTGATTTTATGAGAACTGAGCAATATCGAGGAGTTTTGTCCAATACTTCTGATTAGTGCTTACGAAATGCCTCAAGTAACACTCGAGTAAGACATTCACTCTCTCAGTCTACCCATCAGTTTGAGGATGGAAGCTTGTTGAAAAGTGAAGCTCTGACCCAAGAAGTTCGAATAACTCTGTCCATAGTCGTCCTGTGAAGCGTGGATCTCGATCACTAATGATGCTCTTAGGCAATCCCCAATATTTCACCACATTCTTGAAGAATAGTCGTGTTGCCTCCTCTGGAGTGCAGTCAGTAGGGGCGGGTATAAAGGTAGCATACTTCTAAAATTAATCCACTACCACGAGAATAGATCCAAACACCTCGGACTTTGGTAAGGCAGAGATGAAATCTAGAGAGACACTTTTCCACAGTTGCTCTGATGGAGGTAGAGTTTCCAACAACCCACTTGGTGTCTTATTTTCAATCTTGTCTTGTTGGCACACAAGACAAGTCTTCACATAGCTCTCCACTTCATCTCTCATTTGAGGCCAATAATAAAAAGATTCAATGAGTGCCAAGGTCTTTTGCTGACCTTGGTGACCAGCCCACTTGGTGTTGTCGCATTCTCTTACCAACTTCCTTCTCAAGTTTTCCCATTTAAGAATGTATAGTCTTCTCCCTTTTGTGTAGAGAAGCCCTTTTGTGTAGAGAAGGTCGTTTTCTAGCCAAAATCTTTTGGTCTTACCTTCCCTAGCCAACTCCACCAACTTCTTGGCTAATGGATCGTGATGCAACCCTTCCTTGATGGTATGCACAATATCTCATTCAACCATAGAAATGGCCGCCATCCTGTATGGTTTTGAGATAGGCGGTTTCGCTCCTAACTCCAATTCAATGTTGTCATCCATTATTCTTCTAGGTGGTAATTGCTTTGTCAACTCGAGAGGTATCACATCCTTATTTTCTTCAAGGAATTCCTTGATTTTAGGGGCAACATCTTCTCCTTTGGCTGTTGACTCCTTGATGAGCGGATAATTTATACACTTTTTGGCATTATTTTTAGTATGTTTTTAGTATGTTCTAGCTAGTTTTTATTATATTTTTATTAGTTTTTAGTTAAAATTCACTTTTCTGGACTTTACTATGAGTTTGTGTGTTTTTCTGTGATTTCAGGTATTTTCTGGCTGAAATTGAGGGACCTGAGCAAAAATCTGATTCAGAGGCTGAAAAGGACTGCAGATGCTGTTGGATTCTGACCTCCCTGCACACGAAGTAGATTTGCTGGAGCTACAGAAGCCCAATTGGCGCGCTCTCAATTGCGTTGGAAAGTAGACATTCTGGGCTTTCCAGCAATGTATAATAGTCCATACTTTGCCCGAGATTTAATGGCCCAAACCGGCGTTGCAAATCAGCTTCAGAATTCCCAGCGTTTAACGCCGGAACTGGCACAAAAGTTGGAGTTAAACGCCCAAACTGGCACAAAAGCTGGCGTTTAACTCTAGGAAAAGTCTCTACACATGAAAGCTTCAATGCTTAGCCCAAGCACACACCAAGTGGACCCCGGAAGTGGATTTTTACGTCATTTACCCATTTCTGTATATCCTAGGTTACTAGTTCACTATAAATAGGATCTTTTGACATTGTATCTTTACCTCATGACACTTTACACGTTTCATATTGTACCTTCTACGGCATGAGTCTCTAAACCCCATGGTTGGGGGTGAGGAGCTTGGTGCACGAAGTTGTGATTCATTCTTTTCACAACTCAAACAGTCCCCGGCAACGGCGCCAAAAACTTGGTGCACGAAATTGTGATCAACAATGGCGCCATCAATATGGTACGCTCAATTGCAATCTCAACTCTTTATCACAACTTCGCACAACTAACTAGCAAGTGCACTGGGTCGTCCAAGTAATAAACCTTACGCGAGTAAGGGTCGATCCCACGGAGATTGTTGGTATGAAGCAAGCTATGGTCATCTTGTAAATCTCAGTCAGGCAGATTCAAATAGTTATGGAGGATTGATAATTAAAAGATGAATAAAACATAAAATAAGGATAGAGATACTTATTTAATTCATTGGTGAGAACTTCAGATAAGCGTATGGAGATGCTTTGTCCCTTCCGTCTCTCTGCTTTCCTACTGTCTTCATCCAATCCTTCTTACTCCTTTCCATGGCAAGCTGTATGTTGGGCATCACCATTGTCAATGGCTACAATCCCGTCTTCTCAGTGAAAATGTTCAACGCGCTCTGTCACAGCACGGCTATTCATTTGTCAGTTCTCGATCATGTCGGAATAGAATCCAGTGATTCTTTTGCGTCTGTTACTAACGCCCCACAATCGCGAGTTTGAAGCTCGTCACAGTCATTCAATCCTTGAATCCTACTCGGAATACCACAGACAAGGTTTAGACTTTCCGGATTCTCAAGAATGCCGCCATCAATTCTAGCTTATACCACGAAGATTCTGATTAAGGAATCAAAGAGATAAACATTCAAGCCTTGTTTGCTTATAGAACGGAAGTGGTTGTCAGGCACACGTTCATAAGTGAGAATGATGATGAGCGTCACATAATCATCACATTCATCATGTTCTTGGGTACGAATGAATATCTTAGAACAAGAATAAGCTGAATTGAATAGAAGAATAATAGTAATTGCATTAATACTCGAGGTACAGCAGAGCTCCACACCTTAATCTATGGTGTGTAGAAACTCCACCGTTGAAAATACATAAGAACAAGGTCTAGGCATGGCCGCATAGCCAGCCTCCCAAAGAGGGTTCAATCATAAAAACATGATCAAAAGATTCTCCAATACAATAGCAAAAAGGTCCTATTTGTAGAGAACTAGTAGCTTAGGGTTTACAAAGATGAGTAAATGACATAAAAATCCACTTCCGGGCCCACTTGGTGTGTGCTTGGGCTGAGTATTGAAGCTTTCATGTGTAGAGACTTTTCTTGGAGTTAAACACCGGCTTTTGTGCCAGTTTGGGCGTTTAACTCCCATTCTTGTGCCAGTTCCGGTGTTTAACGCCAGAATTCTTGAGCTGACTTGAAACGGCTGTTTGGGCCATCAAATCTCGGGCAAAGTATAAACTATTATACATTGCTGGAAAGCCCAGGATGTCTACTTTCCAACGCAATTGAGAGCGCGCTAATTGGGCTTTTGTAGCTCCAGAAAATTCACTTCGAGTGCAGAGAGGTCAGAATCCAACAGCATCTGCAGTCCTTTTCAGCCTCTGAATCAGATTTTTGCTCAGGTCCCTCAATTTCAGCCAGAAAATACCTGAAATCACAGAAAAACACACAAACTCATAGTAAAGTCCAGAAAAGTGAATTTTAACTAAAAACTAATAAAAATATAATAAAAACTAACTAAAACAGACTAAAAACATACTAAAAACAATGCCAAAAAGCGTATAAATTATCCGCTCATCAGAGCTCTGCTATGTCTTGATGGATTAATACAATTACTACTATTTTTCATTCAAACACGCTTGTTTCCATTCTAAGATATCACTTGCTCCTCAACTTGATGAATGTGATGATCCGTGACACTCATCATCATTCTCACCTATGAACGTGTGCCTGACAACCACCTCCGTTCTACTTTAGATTGAGTGAATATCTCTTGGATTCTTTAGCCAGAATCTTCGTGGTATAAGCTAGAATTGATGGCGGTATTCAAGAGAATCCGGAAGGTCTAAACCTTGTCTGTGGTATTCTGAGTAGGATTCAAGGATTGAATAACTGTGACGAGCTTCAAACTCGCGATTGTGGGGCGTTAGTGACAGATGCAAAAGAATCACTGGATTCTATTCCGACATGATCGAGAACCGACAGCTGAATAGCCGTGCTGTGACAGAGCGCGTTGAACATTTTCACTGAGAGGATGGGAGGTAGCCATTGACAACGGTGAAACCCTACATACAGCTTGCCATGGAAGGAACCTTGCGTGCATGAAGAAGAAGATAGTAGGAAAGTAGAGATTCAGAAGATGTAGCATCTCCAAAACCTCAACCTGTTCTCCATTACTGCAAAACAAGTACTTATTTCATGTTCCTTTACTTTTTACAACTAAATCTGAGAATTACTGATATCCTGACTAAGAGTTACAAGATAACCATAGCTTGCTTCAAGCCGACAATCTCTGTAGGATCGACCCTTACTCACGTAAGGTATTGCTTGGACGACCTAGTGCACTTGCTGGTTAGTTGTGCGGAATTGCAAAAGTGTGATTGTGATTTTGTACACTAAGTTTTTGGCGCCGTTGCCGGGGATTGTTCGAGTTTGGACAACTGACGGTTTATCTTGTTGCTTAGATTATGAATATTTTATTTTTGTTGGTTTAGAGTCTTTTATTTGAGTTTAGTTTCATATTTTAAGTTTGGTGTCAATTGCATGCTTTTATTTTCTTTTAATTTTCGAATTTGCATGTTCCTAGTCCTTTCTTGATCTTTAAAAATTCTAAGTTTGGTGTCTTCCTTGTGTTTTCCTTTAAGTTTTTGAAAATTTGTGTTTGATTTTCTAAAAATTTTAAGTTTGGTGTCTTTTGTGCTTTTATTCACTTAAAAATTTTTCAAAAATTTGTTCTTGGTGTTCATCTTGATCTTCAAAGTGTTCTTGGTGTTCATCTTGACCTTCAAAGTTTTCTTGTTTGTTCTCTTTGTTTTGATCTAAAATTTCTAAGTTTAGTGTCGATTTGTTGCTTTTCTCTTCCCTCATTAAATTTTAAAAAATCAAAAAAATATCTTTCCCTTATTTTACTCATAATTTTCGAAATTTTGCATTAATTTTCAAAATCATATCTTTTTTTTAGTCAAGTCAAAATTCTAATTTCAAAAATTGATTTTTTCAAAAATCAAATCTTTTTAATTTCTTCAATCATATCCTTTCAATCATTTTTTTTATTTATTACAATCACATCTTTTTCAAAACAATTTTCAATCATATCTTTTTAATTGCTAATTTCAAAATCTTTTTAATTAATTAATTAATTTAGTTTTCAATTTGCATTGATTTTATTTTCTTTTAGTTTTCGAAATTTTATTTTATTTTCCTTTTATTCTATTTTATTATTTTTGGTCACATTTAATTAAAATAAAAAAATAATAAAAATAAAATAATATCCGCATCATCTCCCTTTCTCCATCATGGACCTAAGTGGAATTGAGTAGTCTAGAAGGACTCTGGGGTCATATGCTAACCCCATTACAGCTGCATATAGGAGTAGCATCTGTATACCTTCCATTAAAGCAAGCAACTTTGAGCTAAATTCTCAACTCGTTATCATGGTGCAGCAAAATTGCCAGTATTCCAGTCTTCCACAGGAAGAACCTACTGAGTTTCTGGCACAGTTCTTACAAATTGCTGACACAGTACGTGATAAAGAGGTGGATCAGGATGTCTACAGATTATTACTGTTTCTATTTGCTGTAAAAGATCAAGCTAAGAGGTGGTTGAATAACCAACCCACAGCAAGCATAAAAACATAGAGACAGTTATCAGACAAATTCCTGAATCAATTTTACCCTCCAAAAGGATGACACAGCTAAGGCTGGACATCCAAGGCTTTAAACAAGAGGATAATGAATCCCTTTATAATGCCTGGGAGAGGTACAAAGGTATGCTAAGAAAATGCCCCTCTGAAATGTTTTCAAAGTGGGTACAGTTAGACATCTTCTACTATGGGCTTATAGAAAAAGCTCAGATGTCTCTAGACCACTCAGCTGGTGGATCTATACATATGAGGAAGACGATTGAAGAGGCTCAAGAGCTCATAGATACTGTTGCTAGAAATCAACATCTATACTCAAGCAGTGAGTCCTCTACAAAAGAAGAAGCCATGGCAGTAACTACTGATCCTAATCCTCAAGAACAGATTGTTGAGCTTAATCATCAATTACTCCTGATGACAAAACAGTTAGCAGAATTTAAAGAGATGCTCTGATGAGCGGATATTTTATACGCTTTTTGGGGGTAATTTCATGTAGATTTTAGCATGTTTTAGTTAGTTTTTAGTTAAATATTATTAGTTTTTAGGCAAAAATCATATTTCTGGACTTTACTATGAGTGTGTGTATTTTTCTGTGATTTCAGGTATTTTCTGGCTGAAATTGAGGAAGCTGAGCAAAAATCTGACTTAGGCTGAAAAAGGACTGCTGATGCTGTTGGATCCTGACCTCCCTGCACTCGAAATGGATTTTCTGGAGCTACAGGAGTCCAATTGGCGCGCTCTCAACGGCGTTGGAAAGTAGACATCCAGGGCTTTCCAGCAATATATAATAGTCTATACTTTGCGCGAAGATAGACGACGTAACTTGGCGTTGAACGCCAAGTTCATGCTGCTGTCTGGAGTTAAATGCCAGAAAAACGTCATGATCCGGAGTTGAACGCCCAAAACACGTCATAACCTGGAGTTTAACGCCAAGAAAGGCCTCTACTCGTGGATAGCTTTAGTCTCAGCCCCAGCACACACCAAGTGGGCCCCAGAAGTGGATTTCTGCACCAATTATCTTAGTTTACTTATTTTCTGTAAACCTAGGCTACTAGTTTACTATTTAAACAACTTTTAGAGACTATTCTTGTACCTCATGACATTTTCAGATCTGAATTACATACTTTTTGACGGCATGAGTCTCTAAACTCCATTGTTGGGGGTGAGGAGCTCTGCAGCGTCTCGATGATTTAATACAATTTCTTTGTTTTTCATTCAAACACGCTTGTTCTTATCTAAGATGTTTATTCGCGCTTAATTGTGAAGAAGGTGATGATCCGTGACACTCATCACCTTCCTCAATCCATGAACGTGTGCCTGACAACCACCTCCGTTCTACATCAGATTGAATGAATATCTCTTAGATTCCTTAATCAGAATCTTCGTGGTATAAGCCGGATTGATGGCGGCATTCATGAGAATCCGGAAAGTCTAAACCTTGTCTGTGGTATTCCGAGTAGGATTCCAGGATTGAATGACTGTGACGTGCTTCAAACTTCTGAGGGCTGGGCGTTAGTGACAGACGCAAAAGAATCAATGGATTCTATTCCAACCTGATTGAGAACCGACAGATGATTAGCCGTGCTGTGACAGAGCATAGGAACGTTTTCACTGAGAGGATGGGAAGTAGCCATTGACAACGGTGACACCCTACATAGAGCTTGCCATGGAAGGAGCCTTGCGTGTGTTGAAGGATTTCAAGGAAGAGTTGAAGTCAAAGGACAAAGCATCTCCAAAACTCCAACATATTTCTCATTACTGCACAACAAGTAATGCTGTTATTCTCTTTTATTTTTCCAATCTAATAATTCCAACTGATAATTTTAATTAATATCCTGACTAAGATTAATAAAACAAATATAGTTCGTTTTAACAACAATAATCTCCGTGGGATCGACCCTTACTCACGTAAGGTATTACTTTGACGACCCAGTGCACTTGCTGGTTAGTTGTGCGGATTACAAATTCGTACACCATGCTCCAAGAAACCAAAATTGCTAACAAGAATATAGAATCACAGTTGAATCAGACAAAACAGCAGCTATCTAAATAGATAATAGAAGAGTGTCAAGTAGTTCAACTAAGGAGTGGGAAGACATTGAATAATTCAGCTCAAAGTGGCAAAAAGCCAAGAAAGGAACAACTGACAGAGGATAACCAAACCACTACCTAAAATCCCTCTGAGGACAGTAAGAGCCCAGAGAGGAATGATTCTGGCATTCAAACGCCAGAAAAGGGTAAGAAAGTGGCGTTAAACGCCCAATGGGTAGCCAAGTCTGGCGTTCAAACGCCACAAAGGGGTCAGACACTTGCAAGTGCTGATAACAACCCCCTTAAGTAGGCTTCTCCAACCACTTCTGTAGGAAATAAACCTGCAGTAACTAAGGTTGAAGAGTATAAAGCCAAGATGCCTTATCCTCAGAAACTCCGCCAAGCGGAACAAGACAAACAATTTGCCCGCTTTGTAGACTATCTCAGGACTCTTGAAATAAAGATTCCGTTTGTAGAGGCACTTGAGCAAATACCCTCTTATGCTAAGTTCATGAAAGAGATCTTAAGTCATAAGAAGGATTGGAGAGAAACTAAAAAAGTTTTTCTCACTGAAGAATGTAGTGCAGTCATTTTAAAGAGCTTACCAGAGAAGCTTAAAGATCCTGGAAGCTTTATGATACCATGCACATTAGAGGGTACTTGTACCAAGAAAGCTCTATGTGATCTTGGGGCAAGTATCAACCTAATACCTGCATCCACTATCAGAAAACTTGGCTTGGCTGAAGAAGTCAAACCAACCCGAATATGCCTCCAACTTGCTGATGGCTCCATTAAATATCCATCAGGCGTAATTGAGGACATGATTGTCAAGGTTGGGCCATTTGCCTTTCCCACTGACTTTGTAGTGCTGGAAATGAAGGAGCACAAGAGTGCAACTCTCATTCTAGGAAGACCTTTCCTAGCAACTGGACGAACCCTCATTGATGTCCAGAAAGGGGAATTGACCCTGAGAGTCAATGAGGATGAGTTTAAGTTGAATGTTGTCAAAGCTATGCAGTATCCAGACACATCAAATGACTGCATGAGTGCTGATATTATTGACTCTTTGGTGGAAGAGATCAATATGATTGAGAGTCTCGAATCAGAGCTAGAGGACATCTTTAAAGATGTTCAACCTGATCAGGAGGAACCAGAGGAAATAAAAGAACCTCTGAAAATTCCTTAGGAAGAGGATAAGCCTCCCAAACCTGAGCTCAAACCACTACCACCATCCCTGAAGTATGCATTTTTGGGAGAAGGTGACACTTTTCCAGTGATCATAAGCTCTGCCTTAAATCCACAGGAAGAGAAAGCACTAATTGAAGTGCTAAGGACACACAAGACAGCTCTTGGGTGGTCCATAGGTGATCTTAAGGGCATTAGCCCAGCAAGATGCATGCACAAGATCCTATTAGAGGAAGATGCTAAGCCAGTGGTTCAACCACAGAGGCGGCTAAATCCAGCCATGAAGGAGGTAGTGCAGAAAGAGGTCACTAAGTTACTAGAGGCTGGGATTATTTATCCTATTTCTGATAGCCCCTGGGTGAGCCCTGTCCACGTTGTCCTCAAGAAGGGAGGCATGACAGTGGTTCATAATGAAAAGAATGAACTGGTTCCTACAAGAACAGTTACAGGGTGGCGTATGTGTATTGACTACAGAAGGCTCAATACAGCCACCAGGAAGGATCATTTTCCTTTACTATTCATAGACCAGATGCTAGAGAGACTAGCAGGTCATGAATATTATTGCTTTTTGGATGGCTATTCAGGCTATAATCAAATTGCAGTGGACCCTCAAGATCAAGAGAAAACAGCATTCACCTGTCTTTCTGGCGTATTTGCTTACAGAAGAATGCCTTTTGGTCTATGCAATGCACCTGCAACTTTTCAGAGGTTCATGCTATCCATCTTCTCTGATATAGTAGAGAAGTTCCTGAAAGTCTTCATGGATGACTTCTCAATATTTGGAGACTCGTTCAGCTCCTGTCTTGATCATCTAGCACTTGTCCTAAAAAGGTGCCAAGAGACTAACCCGGTCTTAAATTGGGAGAAATGTCACTTTATGGTGACTGAAGAAATTGTCCTTGGGCACAAAATTTTAAGCAAGGGAATAGAGGTGGATCAAGCAAAGGTAGAGATAATTGGAAAATTACCACCACCTGCCAATGTTAAGGCAATCAGAAGCTTTCTGGGGCATGCAGGATTCTACAGAAGGTTTATAAAGGATTTTTCAAAAATTACAAAACCTCTAAGCAACCTGCTAGCTGCTGACACACCATTTGTGTTTGACACAGAGTGTCTACAGGCGTTTGAGACCCTGAAAGCCAAGCTGGTCACAGCACCAGTCATCTCTGCACCAGACTGGACATTACCATTCGAACTAATGTGTGATGCCAGTGACCATGCCATTGGTGCAGTGTTGGGACGGAGGCACAACAAGCTTCTGCACGTCATTTATTATGCTAGCCATGTTCTAAATGACGCACAGAAGAATTACATAACCACAGAAAAAGAGTTACTTGCAGTGGTTTATACCATTGACAAGTTTAGATCCTATTTAGTAGGGTCAAAAGTGATTGTATACACTGACCATGTTGCTCTTAAATACTTACTCACAAAGCAGGATTCAAAACCCAGGCTCATAAGATGGGTGTTGCTTCTGCAAGAGTTTGATATAGAAATAAGAGACAGAAAAGGGACAGAGAACCATGTAGCTGATCACTTGTCCCGGATAGAACCAGTAGCTGGGGAGTCCCTCCCCTCCACTGAGATCTCTGAGACCTTTTCGGATGAGCAATTGTTTGTTATTCAGGAAGCTCCGTGGATTGCAGACATTGCAAACTATAAGACTCAAGGTTCTCCTTCTACCACCATGGAGAGGAAGCATGAGAAGCTTCTCTCAATGCAGAGTCAAACAAAACCCCCACATTCAAACTCTAAGTTTGGTGTTGGGAGGCCACAACCAAACTCCAAGTTTGGTGTTGAGAGGCCACAACCAAACTCTAAGTTTGGTGTTGAAAGGCCCCAATCATGCTCTGAGTGTCTGTGAGGCTCAATGAGAGCCCACTGTCAAGCTACTGACATTAAAGAAGCGCTTGTTGGGAGGCAACCCAATTTTATCTATTTATTTTTCATTGTTATTTCATGTTTTCTGTAGGTTGATGATCATGTGAAGTCACAAAAACAATTGAAAAAGCAAAAACAAAATGAAAAACAGAAAGAGAAACAGCACACCCTGGAGGAAAACCTGCTGGCGTTTAAACGCCAGTAAGGGCAGCAAATGGGCATTTAACGCCCAGTCTGGCACCATTCTGGGCGTTTAACGCCAGAAAGGGGCACCAGACTGGCGTTTAACGCCAGGAATGGGCAAGAAGCTGGCGTTAAACGCCAGAAAGGGGCAGCAGCCCGACGTTTAACGCCAAGATTGGCAGCAAGGGGCGTTTTGCACGCCACATGGTGCAGGGATGAGAAATCCTTGACACCTCATGATCTGTGGACTCCACAGGATCCCACCTACCTCACCTCTTCTTCTCTTCTCTACACACCTCTCCATCTCATCTATTTTCTTCTTCTTCTACTCCCTCTTCTCTTCTTTTGCTCGAGGACGAGCAAACCTTCTAAGTTTGGTGTGGTAAAAGCGTTGCTTTTTGTTTTTCCATAACCATGTATGACACTTAAGGCCAGAGAAACCTCTATAAAGAGGAAAGGGAAGGCAAAAGCTTCCACCTCTGAGTCTGGGAGATGGAGAGATTTATCTCAAAAGATCATCACTAAGAAAAGGATGGAGCAAACAAGAGCTTGAGCAAATTCCTCATCATGAAATCCCTGAGATGCTTCAAGGGATGCACTTCCCTCCATAAAACTATTGGGAGCAAATCAATACCTCCCTAGGAAAATTAAGCTCTAACATGGGACAACT
This sequence comes from Arachis stenosperma, assembly GCF_014773155.1. Taxonomy (NCBI): domain Eukaryota; kingdom Viridiplantae; phylum Streptophyta; class Magnoliopsida; order Fabales; family Fabaceae; genus Arachis; species Arachis stenosperma. The sequence goes on from NC_080379.1 coordinate 148,063,007, forward strand.
AAGGATGGAGCACCAAGAGCATTCCATCATCCACCATGAGATTAGAAAAGATCAAAAAGCTATGAGGGAAGAGCAACAAAGACAAGGAAGAGACCTAGACGAGCTCAAAAGCACTCCATATAATCTTCAAGAGGAAGAACAAGCCGCCATCACTAAGGTGGACCCGTTCTTTAATTTTTTTGTTCTTTATTTTTTGTTTTTCAAATTTTTATGCTTTATGTTTATCTATGTTTGTGTCTTTATTACATGATCATTAGTGTCTTAGTGTCTATGCCTTAAAGTTATAAATTTCCTATGAATCCATCACCTTTCTCAGATAAAAAATGTTTTTAATCACAAAAGAACAAGAAGTACAGGATTTCGAATTCATCTTTGAAACTAGTTGAATTAGTTTGATGTGGTGACAATACTTTTTGTTTTCTGAATGAATGCTTGAACAGTGCATATGTCTTTTGAATTTGTTGTTTTAAGAATGTTAAAATTGTTGGCTCTTGAAAGAATGATGGAAAAGGAGAAATGTTATTGAGGATCTGAAAAATCATCAAATTGATTCTTGAAGCAAGAAAAAGCACTGAAAAAAAAAAGAAGAAAGAGAAAAAAAGAGAGAAAGAGAGAGAGAGCAAGCAGAAAAAGCCAATAGCCCTTTAAACAAAAAGGCAAGGGTAAAAATAAAAAGTGATCCAAGGCAAAAAGAGCGTGCTTAAGAACCCTGGACACCTCTAATTGGGGACTCTAGCAAAGCTGAGTCACAATCTGAAAAGGTTTACCCAGTTATGTGTTTGTGGCATGTATGTATCCGGTGGTAATACTGGAAGACAGAGTGCTTTGGGCCACAGCCAAGACTCATAAAATAGCTGTGTTCAAGAATCATCATACTTAACCAGAAGAATCAATAACACTATCTGAATTCTAAGTTCCTATAGATGCCAATCATTCTAAACTGCAAAGGATAAAGTGAGATGCCAAAATTGTTCAGAGGCAAAAAGTTACTAGTCCCGCTCATCTAATTGGAGCTAAGTTTCATTGATATTTTGGAGTCTATAGTATGTTCTCTTCTTTTTATCCTATTTGATTTTCAGTTGCTTGGGGACAAGCAACAATTTAAGTTTGGTGTTGTGATGAGCGGATAATTTATACGCTTTTTGGCATTGTTTTTAGTATATTTTTAGTATGTTCTAGTTAGTTTTTATTATATTTTTATTAGTTTTTAGTTAAAATTCACTTTTCTAGACTTTACTATGAGTTTGTGTGTTTTTCTGTGATTTCAGGTATTTTCTGGCTGAAATTGAGGGACCTGAGCAAAAATCTGATTCAGAGGCTGAAAAGGACTGCAGATGCTGTTGGATTCTGACCTCCCTACACTTGAAGTAGATTTTATGGAGCTACAGAAGCCCAATTGGCGCGTTCTCAATTGCGTTGGAAAGTAGACATCCTGGGCTTTCCAGCAATGTATAATAGTCTATACTTTTCCTGAGATTTGATGGCCCAAACTGGCGTTGCAAATCAGCTTCAGAATTCCCGGCGTTTAACGCCAGAACTGGCACAAAAGTTGGAGTTAAACGCCCAAACTGGCACAAAAGCTGGCGTTTAACTCCAGAAAAAGTCTCTACACATGAAAGCTTCAATGCTCAGCCCAAGCACACTCGAAGTAGATTTTCTGGAGCTACAGATGCCCAATTGGCGCGTTCTCAATTGCGTTGGAAAGTAGACATCCTGGGCTTTCCAGCAATGTATAATAGTCTATACTTTGCCTGAGATTTGATGGCCCAAACTGGCGTTGCAAATCAGCTTCAGAATTCCCGGCGTTTAACGCCGGAACTGGCACAAAAGTTGGAGTTAAACGCCCAAACTGGCACAAAAGCTGGCGTTTAACTCCAGAAAAAGTCTCTACACATGAAAGCTTCAATGCTCAGCCCAAGCACACACCAAGTGGACCCCGAAAGTGGATTTTTACGTCATTTACCCATTTCTGTATATCCTAGGTTACTAGTTCACTATAAATAGGATCTTTTGACATTGTATCTTTACCTCATGACACTTTACATCTTTCATATTGTACCTTCTACGGCATGAGTCTCTAAATCCCATGGTTGGAGGTGAGGAGCTCTGCTGTGTCTTGATGGATTAATATAATTACTACTATTTTTCATTCAAACACACTTGTTTCCATTCTAAGATATCACTTGCTCCTCAACTTGATGAATGTGATGATCCGTGACACTCATCATCATTCTCACCTATGAATGTGTGCCTGACAACCACTTCCGTTCTACTTTAGATTGAGTGAATATCTCTTGGATTCTTTAGCCAGAATCTTCGTGGTATAAGCTAGAATTGATGGCGGTATTCAAGAGAATCTGGAAGGTCTAAACCTTGTCTGTGGTATTCTGAGTAGGATTCAAGGATTGAATGACTGTGATGAGCTTCAAACTCGTGATTGTGGGGCGTTAGTGACAGACGCAAAAAAATCACTGGATTCTATTCCGACATGATCGAGAACCAACAGCTGAATAGCCGTGCTGTGACAGAGCGCGTTGAACATTTTCACTGAGAGGATGGGAGGTAGCCATTGACAACGGTGAAACCCTACATACAGCTTGCCATGGAAGGAACCTTGCGTGCATAAAGAAGAAGACAGTAGGAAAGTAGAGATTCAGAAGATGTAGCATCTCCAAAACCTCAACCTGTTCTCCATTACTGCAAAACAAGTACTTATTTCATGTTCCTTTACTTTTTACAACTAAATCTGAGAATTACTGATATCCTGACTAAGAGTTACAAGATAACCATAGCTTGCTTCAAGCCGACAATCTCTGTGGGATCGACCCTTACTCACGTAAGGTATTGCTTGGACGACCCAGTCCATTTGCAGGTTAGTTGTGTGGAATTGCAAAAGTGTGATTGTGATTTCGTGCACCACTCCTCTTGTAGTAAAGCCAAAGCCATCATCTCCTCCTTCTTGAAAACTTTCTTGAGTTGCATGGTCGAGAGCATCAGAATTCCTCCAGCCTTTGAGATTGTAGGGACCATGCATGGAGACCCTTTCTCCATGACGCATACTACGTCGTAGTATGGCATAGGTATTATATTTGCCTTTCTTTGCAAATCGAGCCCGATGACTATTTTAAAATCGTCCATGGGTGCTACTGAGAAATCCACAAGGCCCTTCCAAGAACCAAGAGTCATCTTAACCCTTTTTGCTACTCTCTTAAGGGGTTCACCCTTGGTATTCACGGGTTTGAACCAGCCATTCTTTTCGGTGATCTTCAACCCAAGCCTCTTTTCTTCATCAGGTGTGATGAAGTTCTGTGTAGCACCAGTGTCAATCATAGCCATGACGGGTTTTTCATTGATAAAGGCTTTGACATACATCAAGCCTTTCTTTTCTGTAGTGCTTGCCTCTTTTTCCTACACAGCATTTATGTGTTGGATAGATCCAACACACTCAGTTACTTAAGTTTGAGCTTCTCGTTCCTCGGTGATAGATGCCAACGTCCCTAACTTGGGACAATCCTTCATTTGGTGTGGTCCCTTGCACACGAAGCATCCTTCTTTAGGCACGAAAGCCTTCTTTTTTTCTTCATACTCTTTCTTTGAAGAGTATTTTCCATTCTTTTTAGTTGAGAAACTCTTCCCCTTATCTCTCCCACCTTTAGTAGAACTAGGCTTGGAGGAAGACTTGGGTTTAGAGTCTCCCCTATGATACTCAGTGAGTGATTTGGCCACCACGATGGCCTCATCAACACCCTTTGTAGTTCTTGCTTTGCCCAAGGTTGGAGTCCATCAATGAAGAAGAACAATGCATCCTCTGATGCTAAGTTGGGGATTTGAAGCGTGAGAGTAGTGAACTCCTTTACGTAATCGCTAATCGTACTCTGTGCTTCAACTCCCTCAACTTCTTTCTCGCTTCATAAACCACATTCTCAGGGAAGAACTGTTTTTTCAACTCTCTTTTGAAATCTTTCCATGTGGCTATGTTGCAAGTACCCTTTTCCATATCTACGCACTTTTTCCTCCACTACAAAGTAGCATTATCAGAAAGGTAGAGAGCTGTAGTGCGTACCTTTATTGCTTCTTCGACCACCCCTTGGCCTTCAAAGTATCTCTCCATTTGCCATAGGAAGTTCTCCACCTCTCGAGCGTCCCTCACACCCTTGAACTCCTTTGGCTTTGGGAGATCAATCTTTGCCGTCTCCCTTATAATGGTTGGTCGAGATTTTGCCTTCTCGAACCAAACTCAAACTTTCTCAAATGGCTTCAAGGAATTCTCAAGCTTCTCTTCGATTTGGAGCATGCTTTCTTTGAAAGCATCTAGTTATCCCAACATGTGAGCCTCGAGGGTCTCCTTGTCATGTTCTATCCTTTGGAGGCGCTCATCCATAGATGATAGAACATTTTCCAACATAGAAACTCTTTCTTCTAAGAAGTTAGCGTCCTTACCTCTAAGCTCACTTGAAGAACGGACCTTCTTGCCTCCCCATTGAGAAGGAATAGCATCCCTTCCTCTGAGACTCAACATGCTCCATGGTGATACTAGAAGCCATACCCACAAACCACTTATGCTCCGTCTCGAACCTTGCTCTGATGCCAAATTGTCACGGCCTTGGACACACTCCAACGCTACCGTGCCGGCACTCGAACTTACTCAACCTCTTGAGTTAAGACCAAGTCAGCCTAACCCTCAATACTTAGCAAGAAAGCTAAGAATACAAGAGAACACAAGAGAAAGGAAGCTTGGTGGAAAGAACACTTTATTGCTCAAGTGTTTGTTACAAATGATTCACACATAACTCACACTAATTCTCTCCTCCTATTTATAGCCATCCACCTCCTCAATGGATGGTTAGGATTAAATCTAACCAACGGCCTAGATTAATCATCTAGATCCTTCTTTACAAATATCCATCATACCATAACTTTCTAAATACTTCTAGATTCTTCCATACTACTCTTTATACTCCTATAAACATCCACACTCTTCTAGAATACTCTATGACCTTCCAAAGTATTCTAGAACCTTCTAGAGTATTCCAGGACCTTCTAGGGCATTCTAGAATGTTCTGGAACCATCTAGAGCATTCTCAAACACTCCAAAAAATTATACAAACGCTGTTACATCTAACCTTCTACAATTTACTGTGACATTCTCCCCCACCTAATGCACAGACGTCCTTATCGCATTCTGTTCATGATAGCGCTGTAGGTGTTCTTGGAATTGCCACAGATCTTCACGAGCTTTCCAGCTAGCTTCGATTATTGGAAGTCCTTTCCACTTGATCAAGTATTGAATACTTGGTGGCACCCTTCTTCATTGCACGACGTGATTAGCTAAGATCTCTTCGATTTCTTTATCAAAGGATTTAATCACCACGGGTGGAGCACGACTCGAGTCACTTATACTCGGTTCGTCTTGGTCTCCTTGATATAGTTTAAGCATACTCACATGGAAGACCAGGTGGATCTTCATAGAGGGAGGGAGTTGTACTTTGTAAGCAACCTCCCCAACATGTCCAATGATCTCAAATGGCCCTTCGTATTTGCGGATTAAACCCTTATGAACCTTGCGAAAGGCTTTGAATTATTGTGGAAGAAGTTTAATCATTACCTTATCTCCCACTTGATAGCTTGCATGCCTCCTCTTCTTATCTACCCATTTCGTCATCCTCTTTGCAGCTTTGTCGAGGTAAGAACGAGTAACATCTGCTTGTTCTTCCCATGACTTAATAATATGATAAGCTCCAGGGCTTTTCCCTGAGTCGGAGGAAGAAAGAGAGTGAGGTGTAAGTGGCTATTGTCCAGTCACAATCTCGAATGGGCTCTTCCCTGTAGACTCATTCCTTTGCAGATTGTATGAGAACTGAGCAATGTCGAGGAGTTTTGTCTAATCCTTCTGATTAGCGCTTACGAAATGCCTCAAGTAACACTCGAGTAAGGCATTCACTCTCTCGGTATGTCCATCGGTTTGAGGATGGAAGGTTGTTGAAAAGTGAAGCTCTGACCCAAGGAGTTTGAACAACTCTGTCCATAGTCGTCCTGTGAAGCGTGGATCTCGATCACTAATGATGCTCTTAGGCAATCCCCAATATTTCACCACATTCTTGAAGAATAGTCGTGTTGCCTCCTCTGCAGTGCAGTCAGTAGGGGCGGGTATAAAGGTAGCATACTTCAAAAATCGATCCACTTCCATGAGAATAGATCCAAACCCCTCGGACTTCGGTAAGGCAGAGATGAAATCTAGAGAGATACTTTCCCACGGTCGCTCTGATGGAGGTAGAGGTTCCAACAACCCACTTGGTGTCTTATTTTCAATCTTGTTTTGTTGGTACACAAGACAAGTCTTCACATAGCTCTCCACTTCATCTCTCATTTGAGGCCAATAATAAGAAGATTCAATGAGTGCTAAGGTCCTTTGCTGACCTTGGTGTCGTGGCATTCTCTTACCAACTTCCTTCTCAAGTTTTTCCATTTAGGAACGTATAGTCTTCTCCCTTTTGTGTAGAGAAGGTCATTTTCTAGCCAAAATCTTTTGGTCTTACCTTCCCTAGCCAACTCCACCAACTTCTTGGCTAATGTATCGTGATGCAACCCTTCCTTGATGGTATGCACAATATCTCCTTTAACCATAGAAATGGCCGCCATCCTGTATGGTTTTGAGATAGGCGGTTTCGCTCCTAACTCCAATTCAATGTTGTCATCCATCTTTCTTCTAGGTGGTGTTCCGGGAGTTACCTGAAACTATAGGTTGATCTCGGACGAGATCTTCCGTACTGGTTGGAGCTGTTGTGTCCGATTTGATGATGGTGACTGGAGCCGCCGTGTCTGACTTGTTGGAATTAGTGGTGGTGCTGATCCTTCGTCCCCGGAAGGTGGGGTGTACCTGCAAGGGACTTTGATGCTTAAGTTAGCAAGGGTATTAAGCATGTATTGAGTAGAATCAGAGTATGAGTTATACCTGGGTGCTCCAGTGTATTTATAATGATGTAGAGTGACCTTTCTAGATAAGATAAGTTAGTTATCTTTATCTTTATCTTATCTTTTGACTGGGGGCCTCGTCTTCAAGGGAACCGCCCTTATCTCTATAGTCTTGGGCTGCCTTTGGATTTTGGGTCGTGTTCCTCTATTTGGGCCCTTAGCTGGGCTCTTCTTGGCAACTTAACCGAGTTCTTTGAGGAGAGATCGGGTTGTCCTGTCCAGAAGAGGTCGGTTGCTTTGTCTGCGAAACATCCCGGGTCGATCAGCTTGACCCAGGGTATGAACAGTGACCCTGCTTGAGCTCGATCTTCTTTTTTGAGGTTGAGTCCTTAGTTTTAGGACTTCGATCCCTCTTGAGTGAAGCCGAACTCGAGCATTTCGTCGACTTTATCTTTGTAGAGTTCCTTTTTGAATGCGGAACGTTTTCTTCAAAAAGGCGCGTGCCTTTGTATTAGCGCTCTATTCTTGGGAATGTGCAAGGGTTTAATTCCCTTATTAATTGGTTTTTAATGCTCCGTTTCTTTTGGGCTCTTTTATTTTTGAACTTTACACACAAAAAATGGTTTCTCTTCCCCGTTTTACTTTGTAACTTCCCCCTTCGCTCTCTCACTTTCTGTTTTTGCCTGTATTTGCGCTTTTTGAGTTGCGGCGTCGTTTGGCGATTTCTGGATATTTTGAAAAGGTGATTCTGTCTTTTCTATCTTCAATCTCCTTCGAAGTTTCTTCCTTTGTTCAGGTTGGTTTTTCTTTTACTGTTCCTTACCAAAGCTTTACTTCTTAACTGGATGCATGTTTAGAGAGCTTTGAATCTTTGTTTGTGGCCTTTGTGTTTTGTTCGTTACTGTGACGTATTTTTTCTGGCCTTTTGCCTTTGCATGTTTTACTGGTGCTTTCTGCTTAAATTCTTTACGCCTGAGTTTTATGAACTGCATTTGTCTTCTGAAAGATTTTCCCTTGATTTTTGCTTTGTCGATAGCTCTCCTTCGTTGATTTCTTTTCTTTTTGGGGGGGGGGGACTAAGTTTTTCTGAAGAAAATGAGAAAAGGGGGTGCGTCTTCGATGATTTCTTTATTTTGTTCTTTGCGGTTCGTCGCCTTCTTCTCAGAGTGCCGCCTTAGGTGCAGGATTAAAGAGGGATTTATCGTTTTCCTTTTTAGGATGTATCAAGATGTGAGCTTGTCGTTTTTCCTGAATCCTTGTTCTGTGCCTGCCTCTAAAGGATGCCCCTGGGACTTTGGTGGTGGTCCCGGGGTTTTCTTTCGTTTATTTGTACTGCGCTGATTTATGTTTGGCCGAGCTATTTTGTCTTTCGTCCGTAGATGCTGTTTAGTAATCCGATCTTCTTTTTTCTTGTTTGTAGGATTTAGTTGGCCTCATGTCTTCTTGCAAAAATATTGTTGAGACGTCTTCCCAAGTCCTTGAGGGCATGGCTGATTGGGTGGATTCTATGGTTCTATTATGTGTTTCTTTGGTTGATTTTGAGTTCTGTCAGCAACTTAGGCAATTTCATAGGATCTGTGGTAGTGGGAGTGATGAGAAAAACTATGAACTTGTACCTCTGAATTTTGAGGAGAGAGTCTGTTTCTCTACTCGGATTGCTAGGGAGCCCCCTTTTTTCTATGCCTACGACTTCTTTTTTGGTCAAATGAGTATTACTCTTCCTTTCTCTGATTTTGAGACCAGCCTGTTATGGTTATGTAATGTTGCTCCTTCCCAACTTCACCCCAATTCCTGGGGTTTCATAAAATTTTTTCAATTGTTGTGTCATGGATTTGGTATTCCTGCTTCACAATCTCTCTTTTCCTACCTCTTTGTTTTGACGAAGCCTGGGGTAGTTAAGAAGAAGGCTGCTTGGGTTTCTTTTCGAGCTGCCCAGGGGAAGAAGGTCTTTTCTATGTTTGATGAATCTTTCCATGATTTTAAAAATTACTTTTTTAAGATCCGAGCTGTTGAAGGAGCTCGGCCCTTTTTTCTGGGTGAAAATGACGAGCCCGCCTTCCCCTTGGAATGGCAAAAGGATGTGCGAGTATCTAGATATACATGGGAAATGTTGGATGAGGCTGAGCAAGCTTTTGAGAATGTTCTGGAAGAAAACTGGGGTCAGCCTCCCCATCTCGACACAAAGAGATTTTAACCAATCCCTCTCTCCTCCAAGCTGAGTTGGGTAGTTATGCTTTTTGTTTTTCCTCTGTCGTCTGCTCCTATATTTTTTGCAAGCTCCGATTTGTAACTTGGTGCCTTACTATTGTGTTTTGTTTGCAGAGATGATTAAGAACAATGAATCTATGAAGGCTTTCAAAAGGGCGAAGAGAGCTACCGCAGCCTAAAATGCCTCGGCCAAGGCGGCTGGGGAGGGATCATCACAGGCTTAGTCGAAGCCAGCCATTTCGAGCTCACCTGGGGCGAGGAAGATTATCCCGACTCCTTGGGTTCGTTTGATTGATCCTCCCCAAGCCTCTGTTGCTATTTCTGGTGCTCCTCCCAACAAAAAGCAAAAAGCTATTGAGCCTTTCAATCTTGATGCCCCTGATTTTGATGCGGTCAAGTATGTAGATCAGCAGATCGGTCCTTACGGTATTCTCCCTATGGATGATGTATCACTCCTTTGCTATTTGGAGTTTATAACTTGGAGTAGTGTTAAAATGGCACATATGGGGGCTGCCATGTACCGGACTGCTCAAAACCTTCATCTCCACGCCACTAAAGCCTTTATGGAGGAGGCGAAATATGAGTTCGATCGTATGAAGGGTTTGAAGGAGGAGCTTGAAGTGAAGGTGGCAAAACTGGAGAAAGAGCTGAAGAACGAGAAGGTGAGCTTCGTTGCTTTGGCGGCTTCTGTAAGGTTGGCTGAGGACACTGCATTAAGGCATAAAGATAGCTACGTTTCCTCTTATCGGGAGGTAATGTGTATGAGGGAGGAGTTAGAGTCTTCCCGAGATGATTACTCTGTGCTCCAAAGCCACCTTGTCGGCAGCGTGGATGCTGCCTATGAGAACCTGAAGGAGTAGGTTCGAGTTCTGGCTCCCGAGGTCGACCTATCTCTCTTCAGTTTGGACAATGTTGTGAGGATGGTAAGATTGTCCCTGGCGACTGGTGCACCAAATTGTGATCATCAATGGCGCCATCAACATGGTACGCTCAATTGCAATCTCAACTCTTTATCACAACTTCGCACAACTAACCAGCAAGTGCACTGGGTCGTCCAAGTAATAAACCTTACGCGAGTAAGGGTCGATCCCACGGAGATTGTTGGTATGAAGCAAGCTATGGTCATCTTGTAAATCTCAGTCAGGCAGATTCAAATGGTTATGGATGATTTATGAATAAAGCATAAAATAAAGATAGAGATACTTATGTAATTCATTGGTGAGAATTTCAGATAAGCGTATGGAGATGCTTTGTCCCTTCCGTCTCTCTGCTTTCCTGCTGTCTTCATCCAATCCTTCTTACTCCTTTCCATGGCAAGCTGTATGTTGGGCATCACCGTTGTCAGTGGCTACAGTCCCGTCCTCTCAGTGAAAATGTTCAATGCGCTCTGTCACAGCACGACTATTCAGCTGCCGGTTCTCGATCATGTCGGAATAGAATCCAGTGATTCTTTTGCGCCTGTCACTAACGCCCCACAATCGCGAGTTTGAAGCTCATCACAGTCATTCAATCCTTGAATCCTACTCAGAATACCACAGACAAGGTTTAGACCTTCCGGATTCTCTTGAATGTCGCCATCAATTCTAGCTTATACCACAAAGATTCTGATTAAGGAATCCAAGAGATATCCACTCAATCTAAGGTAGAACGGAGGTGGTTGTCAGGCACACGTTCATAGGTGAGAATGATGATGAGTGTCACGGATCATCACATTCATCAAGTTGAAGAACAAGTGATATCTTAGAACAAGAATAAGCCGAATTGAATAGAAGAACAATAGTAATTGCATTGATACTCGAGGTACAGCAGAGCTCTACACCTTAATCTATGGTGTGTAGAAACTCCACCGTTGAAAATACATAAGAACAAGGTCTAGGCATGGCCGAGAGGCCAGCCCCCAAAACGTGATCTAAGATAGCATAAAACTCTCCAAGATAGCTACCAAGATGAGAATACAATAGTAAAAGGTCCTATATGTAGAGAACTAGTAGCTTATGGTTTACAAAGATGAGTAAATGACATAAAATCCACTTCCGGGCCCACTTGGTGTGTGCTTGGGCTGAGCATTGAAGCTTCTATGTGTAGAGACTTTTTTTGGAGTTAAACGCCAGCTTTGGTGCCAGTTTGGGCGTTTAACTCCCATTCTTGTGCCAGTTCCGGCATTAAACGCCAGAATTCTTGAGCTAACTTGTAACGCCTGTTTAGGCCATCAACTCTCGGGCAAAGTATGGACTATTATACATTGCTGGAAAGCCCAGGATGTCTATTTTCCAACGCAATTAAGAGCGCGCCAATTGGGCTTCTGTAGCTCCAGAAAATATACTTCGAGTGCAGGAAGGTCAGAATCCAATAGCATCTGCAGTCCTTTTCAGCCTCTGAATCAGATTTTTGCTCAGGTCCCTCAATTTCAGCCAGAAAATACCTGAAATCATAGAAAAACACACAAACTCATAGTAAAGTCCAGAAAAGTGAATTTTAGATAAAAACTAATAAAAATATAATAAAAACTAACTAAAACATACTAAAAACATACTAAAAATAATGCCAAAAAGCGTATAAATTATCCGCTCATCACAACACCAAACTTAAATTGTTGCTTGTCCCCAAGCAACTGAAAATCAAATAAGATAAAAAGAAGAGAATATGCAATGAATTCCAAAAATATCTATGAAGATCAGTATTAATTAGATGAGCGGGGCTTTTAACTTTTTGCCTCTGAACAGTTTTGGCATCTCACTCTATCCTTTGAAATTCAGAATGATTGGCTTCTATAGGAACTCAGAATCCAGATAGTGTTATTGATTCTCCTAGCTAAGTATGATGATTCTTGAACACAGCTACTTTATGAGTCTTGGCCATGGCTCAAAGCACTCTGTCTTCCAGTATTACCACCGGATACATACATGCCACAGACACATAACTGGGAGAACCTTTTCAGATTGTGACTCAGCTTTGCTAGAGTCCCCAATTAGAGGTGTCCAGGGTTCTTAAGCACACTCTTTTTGCCTTGGATCACGACTTTATTTTTTTCTTTTTCTTTTTCCTTTTTTTTCATTTTTTTTGTATTCACTGCTTTTTCTTGCTTCAAGAATCATTTTTATGATTTTTCAGATCCTCAGTAACATGTCTCCTTTTTTCATCATTCTTTCAAGAGACAACATTCATGAACAACAAATTCAAAAGACATATGCACTGTGCAAGCATACATTCAGAAATCAAAAGTATTGCCACCACATCAAAATAATCAATCTGTTATAAAATTCAAAATTCATGCAATTCTTCTCTTTTTCAATTAAGAACATTTTTCATTTAAGAAAGGTGATGGATTCATAGGACATTCATAACTTTAAGGCATAGACACTAAGACACTAATGATCATAAGACACAAACATAGATAAACATAAGCATGATTTTTCGAAAAAACAGAAAAATAAAGAACAAGGAGATTAAAGAACGGGTCCACCTTAGTGATGGCGGCTTGTTCTTCCTCTTGAAGATCTTATGGAGTGCTTGAGCTCCTCAATGTCTCTTCCTTGCCTTTGTTGCTCCTCTCTCATGATTCTTTGATCTTCTCTAATTTCATAGAGGAGGATGGAATGTTCTTGGTGCTCCACCCTTAGTTGTCCCATGTTGGAACTCAATTCTCCTAGGGAGGTGTTGATTTACTCCCAATAGTTTTGTGGAGGAAAGTGCATCCCTTGAGGTATCTCAGGGATTTCATGATGAGTGAGATCTCTTGTTTGCTCCATCCTTTTCTTAGTGATGGGCTTGTCCTCATCAATGAGGATGTCTCCCTCTATGTCAATTCCAACTGAATGACAGAAGTGACAAATGAGATGAGGAAAGGCTAACCTTGCCAAGGTAGAGGACTTGTCCGCCACCTTATAAAGTTCTTGGGCTATAACCTCATGAACTTCTACTTCTTCTCCAATCATGATGCTATGAATCATGATAGCCCGGTCTATAGTAACTTCGGACCGGTTGCTAGTGGGAATGATTGAGCGTTGGATAAACTCCAGCCATCCCCTAGCCACGGGCTTGAGGTCATGCCTTCTCAGTTGAACCGGCTTCCCTCTTGAATCTCTCTTCCATTAAGCGCCCTCTTCACAAATGTCTATGAAGACTTGGTCCAATCTTTGATCAAAGTTGACCCTTCTAGTGTAAGGGTGTTCATCTCCTTGCATCATGGACAAGTTGAATGCCAACCTTACATTTTCCGGACTAAAATCTAAGCATTTCCCCTGAACCATTGTAAGCCAATTCTTTGGGTCCGGGTTCACACTTTGATCATGGTTCTTGGTGATCCATGCATTGGCATAGAACTCTTGAATCATTAAGATTCTGACTTGTTGAATGGGGTTGGTAAGAACTTCCCAACCTCTTCTTTGGATCTCATGTCGGATCTCCGGATATTCACTCTTTTTGAGTTTGAAAGGAACCTCGGGGATCACCTTCTTCATGGCCACAACTTCATAGAAGTGGTCTTGATGCACCCTTGAGATGAATCTCTCCATCTCCCATGACTCGGAGGTGGAAGCTTTTGCCTTCCCTTTCCTCTTTCTGGAGGTTTCTCCGGCCTTAGATGCCATAAATGGTTATGGAAAAACAAAAAGCAATGCTTTTACCACACCAAACTTAGAAGGTTTGCTCGTCCTCGAGCAAAAGAAGAAAGAAGAGGAGATGGAGTGGGCTTTGTGTTTCGGCTAAGGGGGAAGAAGTAGTGTTTAGGTTGTGTGGAAATGAAGGGGTGAAGATGGGTTTATATAGGGGTGGAAAGAGGGGTAGGGTTCGGTCATGTATGGGTGGGTTTGGGAGGGAAAGTGGTTTGAATTTGAATGGTAAGGTAGGTGAGGTTTTATGAAGGATGGATGTGAGTGGTAAAGAGAATGGTAGGATTTGATAGGTGAGGGGTTTTGGGGAAGAGGTGTTGAGGTGATTAGTGAATGGGTGAAGAAGAGAGAGAGAGTGGTGGGGTAGGTGGGGATCTTGTGGGGTCCACAGATCCTGAGGTGTCAAGGATAATTCATCCCTGCACCAAGTGGCGAGCAAAATTGCTCTTTCAGCCAATCCTGGCATTAAACGCCGGGCTGGTGCCCATTTCTGGCATTTAACGCCAGCTTGATGCCCATTCCTGGCGTTAAACGCAAGTCTGGTGCCCCTTTCTGGCGTTAAACGCCCAGAATGGTGCCAGACTGGGCGTTAAACGCCCATTTGCTGCCTTTACTGGCGTTTAAATGCCAGCAAGGTTTTCCTCCAGGGTGTGCTGTTTTTCTTTCTGTTTTTGCTTTTTCAATTGATTTTATGACTTCCCATGATCATCAACCTACAGAAAACACAAAATAACAAAGGAAAATAGATAAATATAACATTGGGTTGCCTCCTAACAAGCGCTTCTTTAATGTCAGTAGCTTGACAGTGGGCTCTCATGGAGCCTCACAGATACTCAGAGCAATATTGGAATCTCCCAACACCAAACTTAGAGTTTGAATGTGAGGGTTCAACACCAAACTTAGAAGTTGGTTGTGGCCTCCCAACACCAAACTTAGAGTTTGACTGTGGGGGCTCTGTTTGACTCTGTTTTGAGAGAAGCTCTTCATGCTTCCTCTCCATGGTTACAGAGGGATATCCTTGAGTCTTAAACACAAAGGATTCTTCATTCACTTGAATGATCAATTCTCCTCTGTCAACATCAATCACAGCCTTTGCTGTGGCTAGGAAGGGTCTGCCAAGGATGATGGATTCATCCATGCACTTCCCAGTCTCTAGGACTATGAAATCAGCAGGGATGTAATGGTCTTCAACCTTTACCAGAACATCCTCTACAAGTCCATAAGCTTGTTTTCTTGAATTGTCTGCCATCTCTAGTGAGATTCTAGCAGCTTGCACCTCAAAGATCCCTAGCTTCTCCATTATAGAGAGAGGCATGAGGTTTATACTTGACCCTAGGCCACACAGAGCCTTCTCAAAGGTTATAGTGCCTTTGGTACAAGGTATTGAGAACTTCTCAGGGTCCTGTCTCTTTTGAGGTAATCTCTGCCTAGTCAAGTCATCCAGTTCTTTGGTGAGCAAAGGGGGTTCATCCTCCCATGTCTCATTACCAAATAACTTGTCATTTAGCTTCATGATTGCTCCAAGGTATTTAGCAACTTACTCTTCAGTGACATATTCATCCTCTTCATAGGAAGAATACTCATCAGAGCTCATGAATGGCAGAAGTAAATCCAATGAAATCTCTATGGTCTCAGTGTGAGCCTCAGATTCCCATGGTTTCTCATTAGGGAACTCATTGGAGGCCGGTGGACGTCCATTGAGGTCCTCCTTAGTGGCGATCGCTGCCTCTTCCTCCTCTCCAAATTCGGCCATGTTGATGACCTTGCACTCTCCTTTTGGATTCTCTTCTGTATTGCTTGGAAGAGTACTAGGAGGGAGTTCAGTAATTTTCTTGCTCAGCTGTCCCACTTGTGCCTCCAGATTCCTAATGGAGGACCTTGTTTCAGTCATGAAACTTTGAGTGGTTTTGATTAGATCAGAGACCATGGTTACTAAGTCAGAGTGGCTCTGCTTAGAATTCTCTGTCTGTTGCTGAGAAGATGATGGAAAAGGCTTGCCATTGCTAAACCTGTTTCTTCCACCATTATTGTTGTTGAAACCTTGTTGAGGTCTCTGTTGATCCTTCCATGAGAGATTTGGATGATTTCTCCATAAAAGGATTATAGGTGTTTCCATAGGGTTCTCCCATGTAATTCACCTCTTCCATTGAAGGATTCTCAGGATTATAAGCTTCTTCTTCAGATGAAGCGTCCTTAGTACTGCCTGGTGCAGCTTGCATTCCAGACAGACTTTGAGAAATCAAATTGACTTGCTGAGTCAATATTTTGTTCTGAGCCAGTATGGCATTCAGAGTATCAATCTCAAGAACTCCTTTCTTCTGATTCGTCCTATTGTTCATAGGATTCCTTTCAGAAGTGTACATGAATTGGTTATTTGCAACCATTTCAATGAGTTCTTGAGCTTCTGCAGGCGTCTTCTTCAGATGAAGAAATCCTCCAGCAGAGCTGTCCAATGACATCTTTGACAGTTCAGACAGACCATCATAGAAGATACCTATGATGCTCCATTCAGAAAGCATGTCAGAAGGACACTTTCTGATCAATTGTTTGTATCTTTCCCAAGCTTCATAGAGGGATTCACCTTCCTTCTGTCTGAAGGTTTGGACTTCCACTCTAAGCTTACTCAATTTTTGAGGTGGAAAGAACTTTGCCAAGAAGGCATTGACTAGCTTTTCCCAAGAGTTCAGGCTTTCTTTAGGTTGTGAGTCCAACCATATCCTAGCTTTGTCTCTTACAGCAAAAGGGAATAGCATAAGTCTGTAGACCTCAGGGTCAACCCCATTGGTCTTAACAGTGTCACAGATTTGCAAGAATTCAGCTAAAAACTGATGAGGATCTTCCAATGGAAGTCCATGGAACTTGCAGTTCTGTTGCATTAGAGAAACTAATTGAGGCTTAAGCTCAAAGTTGTTTGCTCCAATGGCAGGGATAGAGATGCTTCTCCCATAGAAGTTGGGAGTAGGTGCAGTAAAGTCACCTAGCACCTTCCTTGCATTGTTGGCATTATTGTTGTTTTCGGCTGCCATGGGTTCTTCTTCTTTGAAGATTTCTGTTAGGTCCTCTACAGAGAGTTGTGCTTTAGCTTCTCTTAGTTTTCGCTTCAAGGTCCTTTCAGATTCAGGGTCAGCCTCAACAAGAATGCTTTTGTCTTTGCTCCTGCTCATATAAAAGAGAAGAGAACAAGAAAATATGGAATCCTCTATGTCACAGTATAGAGATCCCTTGAGGTGTCAGAGGAAAAGAAGAATAGAAGGAAGAGGTAGAAGAATTCGAACTTATCTAGAAAGACAGAATTCGAATTGTGCATTGAGGAGGAGTGTTAGTCCATAAATAGAAGGATGTGAGAAGAGGGGAAGAAGTTTTCGAAAATAAATTAAAAAGATTTTAAAAACATTTTGAAAAAAATACTAATTGATTTTTGAAAACTAAGAGTGGAAAAGAAATCAAGTGATTTTTGAAAAAGATTTTGAAATTAGAAATTAAAAAGATATGATTGAAAACTATTTTGAAAAAGATGTAATTAAAAAGATATGATTTAAAAGTTATGGTTTTAAAAAAGATATAATTGAAAAGAGATGGTTGAAAAACAATTGAAAAAGATTTGATTTTGAAAATTAATGATTTGGCTAACAAGAAATTTAAAAGATATGATTCAGACATTAAACCTTTCTCAACAGAAAAGGCTACATACTTGAAATGTTGAATCAAATCATTAATTGTTAGCAAGTATTTTTGAAAATGGAAAGAAATTGATTTTGAAAATATATGATTGAAAAGATATGATTTGAAAAAGATTTGATTTTTAAAAATTATGAAAACTTGAAAAAAATTTGAATTAAAAACAAAATCTTCCCTCTTGTGCCATCCTGGCATTAAACGCCCAGAATGGTATACATTCTGGCATTTAACGCCCAAAATGCTACCCTTTTGGGCGTTAAACGCCCAGCCAGGTACCCTGGCTGGTGTTTAAACGCCAGTTTTCCTTCCTCACTGGGCATTTTGAACGCCCAGCTTTTTCTGTGTAATTCCTCTGCTGTATATTCTGAATCTTCAATTCTCTGTATTATTGACTTGAAAAGACACAAATAAATTTTTTTGGATTTTTAATAATGAGGAATAATCAAAATGAAACTATGATCAAATAAACAATGCATGCAAGACACCAAACTTAGAAGTTTGTATACTACTGACACTAACAAATTGAGAATTCATATGAGAAATAACAAAACACTCAAGACAAGAGAATTTAAAGATCAGAGTAAGGAAATCATCAAGAACAACTTGAAGATCAACAAAGACACATGAATGAATTCGAAAAATGCATGCAATTGACACCAAACTTAAAATGAGACACTAAACTTAAACAAGAAACATAAAATATTTTTTATTTTTATGATTTTTTAATTTTTTTGGATTTTTTTTTCGAAAATTATATGGAAAAGAAAATAGGGATATCAAAATTCTTAATGAGAATTCCAGGAATCATGCAATGTTAGTCTAAAGCTTTAGTCTAAAGAAATTAGACATGGCTAGCCAAGCTTCAGCAGGACATTACATTCAAGAGCTAAATTGATGGGAATCAATCAGCTTTGGTGATGATAAGAACATCACCTTGAAACACTAGAATTCATTCTTAAGAACTCTGAAGAAAAATACCTAAGCTAAGCAACAAGATGAACCGTCAGTTGTCCAAACTCAAACAATCCCCGTTAACGGCGCCAAAAATTTGGTGCACGAAATTGTGATCATCAATGGCGCCATCAACATGGTACGCTCAATTGCAATCTCAACTCTTTATCACAACTTCGCACAACTAACCAGCAAGTGCACTGGGTCGTCCAAGTAATAAACCTTACGCGAGTAAGGATCGATCCCACGGAGATTGTTGGTATGAAGCAAGCTATGGTCATCTTGTAAATCTCAGTCAGGCAGATTCAAATGGTTATGGATGATTTATGAATAAAGCATAAAATAAAGATAGAGATACTTATGTAATTCATTGGTGATAATTTCAGATAAGCATATGGAGATGCTTTGTCCCTTCCATCTCTCTGCTTTCCTGCTGTCTTCATCCAATCCTTCTTACTCCTTTCCATGGCAAGCTGTATGTTGGGCATCACCGTTGTCAGTGGCTACAGTCCCGTCCTCTCAGTGAAAATGTTCAATGCGCTCTGTCACAGCACGACTATTCAGCTGTCGGTTCTCGATCATGTCGGAATAGAATCCAGTGATTCTTTTGCGCCTGTCACTAACGCCCCACAATCGCGAGTTTGAAGCTCGTCACAGTCATTCAATCCTTGAATCCTACTCAGAATACCACAGACAAGGTTTAGACCTTCTGGATTCTCTTGAATGCCGCCATCAATTCTAGCTTATACCACGAAGATTCTGATTAAGGAATCCAAGAGATATCCACTCAATCTAAGGTAGAACGGAGGTGGTTGTCAGGCACACGTTCATAGGTGAGAATGATGATGAGTGTCACGGATCATCACATTCATCAAGTTGAGGAACAAGTGATATCTTAGAACAAGAATAAGCCGAATTGAATAGAAGAACAATAGTAATTGCATTGATACTCGAGGTACAGCAGAGCTCCACACCTTAATCTATGGTGTATAGAAACTCCACCGTTGAAAATACATAAGAACAAGGTCTAGGCATGGCCGAGAGGCCAGCCCCCAAAACGTGATCTAAGATAGCATAAAACTCTCCAAGATAGCTACCAAGATGAGAATACAATAGTAAAAGGTTCTATATGTAGAGAACTAGTAGCTTAGGGTTTACAAAGATGAGTAAATGACATAAAAATCCACTTCCGGGCCCACTTGGTGTGTGCTTGGGCTGAGCATTGAAGCTTCTATGTGTTAGAGACTTTTCTTGGAGTTAAACGCCAGCTTTGGTGCCAGTTTGGGCGTTTAAGGCCCATTCTTGTGCCAGTTCCGGCGTTAAACGCCAGAATTCTTGAGCTGACTTGGAACGCCTGTTTGGGCCATCAAATCTCGAGCAAAGTATGGACTATTATACATTGCTGGAAAGCCCAGGATGTCTACTTTCCAACGCAATTAAGAGCGCGCCAATTGGGCTTCTATAGCTCCAGAAAATCTACTTTGAGTGCAGGGAGGTCAGAATCCAACAGCATCTGCAGTCCTTTTTAGCCTCTGAATCAGATTTTTGCTCAGGTCCCTCAATTTCAGCCAGAAAATACCTGAAATCACAGAAAAATACACAAACTCATAGTAAAGTCCAGAAAGGTAAATTTTAAATAAAAACTAATAAAAATATAATAAAAACTAACTAAAACATACTAAAAACATACTAAAAACAATGCCAAAAAGCGTATAAATT
Source organism: Arachis stenosperma (assembly GCF_014773155.1). Lineage (NCBI taxonomy): Eukaryota > Viridiplantae > Streptophyta > Magnoliopsida > Fabales > Fabaceae > Arachis > Arachis stenosperma. Next base: position 148,083,085 of record NC_080379.1, read on the forward strand.
ATCCACTCATCAACGACCCGGATGATGATGATGTCGAACCTCCCCCTGCACCTGCTGTCAAAGTGTTGACTTCTACAGTCCCTTCAGTTGAGGTCGGTCATTCTATGTCTGATCCAGATTGTCAAGTTTTGAATCGGGATGATGGGACTGTGGATGCTGTGCCTATTCAGACTCGTCCTCCTTCACCACCTGCTGATGCTGTCGAGAAGGCTTCAGATCTTTAGCTGAATTTTTCTTTTTATGTAGATAACCCGGCTTGTGGGTTTTAAAAACTCTTTGTTTTGTGATTGATGTTTTGCTGACTGTTAATGCTCCTATTGGTTGCTTTTTTAGCACCTTTTTTGAAAAACAACAAGTAGCTTTCAAGTTTTTGGGGCTAACTTCGGTGGCCTCTGAAACTTGTTATAATATTGTATTTTATGTTATGTTTGTTTGCACACGACTTGGCACCTTTCTAGATTTTGCCCTTGTTGCTCGACTTCTTTGGATAACTTTGTAGCTTTGATTCCTTTGAGGCAACGGAGGGCTTTTTTCTAGCAATCTTATTTTGTTTGGCCCCCTTTTGAGGTCTCTGCCAAGTATTACTTTTTTATAGCCTTGGTTTTCTTATGTGGGCCGACTTTATCACGTCGGACTAGCTTCGTCGTGTCGGGTCTTTCTAAGTTATTTTTGTAATCCTCTTTCTTGGACCTTGGGTAGGTCTCTTTCAGGATTACTTCTATAACTTTATGTTTTGGGCCGACTTCATCATGTCGGGCCCTTCTAAGTTATTTTTGTAATCCTCTTTATTGGACCTTGTGCAGGTCTCTTTCAGGGATTACTTCTATAACTTTATGTTTTAGGCCGACTTCATCATGTCGGACCCTTCTAAGTTATTTTTGTAATCTTCTTTGTTGGACCTTGTGCAAGTCTCTTTCAGGGATTACTTCTATAACTTTATGTTTTGGGCCGACTTCATCATGTCAGGCCCTTCTAAGTTAAAGTAATCCTCTTTTATAGGGTTGGCCAGACCTCTTTCCAGGGTTTACTTGTAACTTTGGTTGACTTGGTCCGATGTCTTAACGTCGGCCAGTCTTTTTTAAGTTATTATTTAGCAATCCATTAGGACCTCGTCAGGTCCTTTCTCCGGATCACTTTCGATAACTTCTTGCATTATCCGGTTTTCATCTTTGCCGATTTGTAGAAGGTGAGCTAAATCCTCGTTTTAGTCGACCTTTAGATAAATTTGGTTTTCATCTCGGTCGGTCTTTATCTTGATTGTGCAGTGAATTTGCTTTTCACTTTCTGCCAATCTTGTTGCTTTATAATCGGACGATGAATGTTTCAGATTAATGCGTCTTGGAGACTTGTAGAATCGCTTAATATAATTTATTTAAAAGACAATGAAAAAATATGTACACAACTGTTTTTGTATCCTTTTAAGTTGGATAACTTCTGGATCTCAGTATGGTGCCTCATTAAAAAACCTTTTCAGGAAAAAGAGTGCGTCTCATGCCGAGATCCTTTATTATTTCTAGCTATAGTACTTTTTTAGGTTGCAAGTGTGCCATGACCTAGGAAGCTCTCGTCCGTCGAGTTCGGAAAGCTTGTAGTAGCCTTTTCCCAGCACTTTCTATGACTCGGTAGGGTCCTTTCCAGTTCACCGCCAGCTTTCCTTCTCCAGGTCGAGTTGTTCTGATGTCGTTTCGGATTAGGATGAGGTCGTCTTCAGTAAAGGCCTGCCGTATTACCTTTTGGTTGTATCTGGAGGCCATCCGTTGTTTCAACGCTTCTTCCCTGATCCGAGCTTTTTCTCGGATTTCTGGGAGTAGGTCGAGCTCTTCCCTTTGAAGTTGGGAGTTGGCTTTTTCATTATAGTGGATTACTCTGGGTGATCCTTCTTCGACCTCCACTGGGATCATTGCTTCCATTCCGTAAGCTAATCGAAAAGGTGATTCTTTTGTCGTAGAGTGTAGCATTGTTCGATATGCCCATAAGACTTGTGGGAGCTCTTCGGCCCAGGCTCCCTTCGTGTCCTGTAACCTCCGCTTCAGCCCTGCTAGTATGACTTTATTGGCAGCTTCGGCTTGTCCATTAGCTTGGGAATGTTCAACGGAGGTGAATTGTTGTTTTATGTTTAAATCGGCCGCTAGCTTTCTAAAGCCTGCATCTGTGAACTGGGTACTGTTGTCTGTGGTTATGGAGTATGGAACCCCAAATCTTGTGACGATGTTTCTATATAGGAACTTTCGACTTCTTTGAGCAGTGGCGTTTGCTAAAGGTTCTGCCTCAATCCATTTTGTGAAGTAGTCTATTCTCACTATGAGGAATTTGACTTGTCCCGATCCTTGAGGAAATGGTCCGAGAAGGTCGAGTCCCCATTTTGCGAATGACCAAGGTGAAGTTACGCTAATGAGCTCCTCTGGTGGGGCGATGTAAAAGTTGGCATGTTTCTGGCATGATGAACATGTCCTTACAAATTCTGTGGCTTCCTTTTGTAGATTTGGCCAGTAAAATCCTACCCGAAGTACTTTTTTGGCGAGTGCATGCGCTCCGAGGTGATTGCCGCAAATGCCACTGTGTACTTCTTCTAGGACTTTCTTTGTGTTGGAAGTCGGCACGCATTTTAGCAGTGGTGTTGAAATTCCTCTTTTGTACAGAGTATTGTTTATGATAGAGTAATATTGCGCCTCCCGTTTTAACCTCTTTGCCTCCTTTTCTTATGCGGGGAGTGTTTCTGTTTTGAGATAGTCAATTATGGGAGTCATCCATCCTTGATTTCTTCCTGTTATGGCCAGTATTTTTTCTTTTTTCGAGATTGATGGGTTCTGTAGAGTTTCTTGGATGAGGCTTCTATTGTTGCCCCTAGTTTGGTGCTGGCTAGTTTTGAGAGTGCGTCGGCTCGGGCATTCTGTTCTCGGGGTATGTGATGAATCTTATATTCCCCGAATTGTCCGAGTTGTTCCTTGGTTTTGTCTAAGTACTTTTTCATAGTGGGATCTTTGGCTTGGTAGCTTCCTGCTATTTGTGAAGTAACTACCTGTGAGTCGCTGAAGTTGATAAGTTTTTGGGCTCCGACCTCCCTAGCCAGCTTCAAACCAGCTAGTAGCGCCTCATATTCTGCTTGATTATTTGAGGCAGGAGGGAGAGTTCGATTTGAGTTCCCTGGTCACTTTTAATTATTACACCTGCGCCGCTTCCCATTTTGTTGGAGGAACCATCTACATAGAGATTCCATTCTGTGGGAATTTCCGGTGTGTCCGTGAACTCCGCAATAAAATCGGCCAGATATTATTATTTGATGGCCATCCGGGCTTCGTATTGAAGATCGAATTTAGACAACTCGACTGCCCATTGCAAGATTCTGTCTGCCAAGTCTGTTTTCTGTAAGATTCTTTTTATGAGCTGGTTGGTCCGAACTTTGATGGTATGGGCTTGAAAGTATTGGCGAAGTCGTCGTGATATTAGTACGAGAGCATAAGCAAACTTTTCTATTTTCTGGTAGTTCAGTTCGGATCCTTGTAATGCTTTGCTGATAAAGTATATGGGCTATTGCCCGCTGTTGTCTTCTCGGACCAGTGCTGAGGCCACTGCCCGACTTCCTACTGCGAGGTATAATATGAGTGGTTCTCCTTCCCGTGGCCGAGTCAATATAGGTGGTTGTCCCAGGAATCTTTTGAAGTCTTGAAAGGCTTTCTCGCATTCCGCTATCCATTCAAATTCCTTTCCCTTCCTTAGAGTGGCATAGAAGGGGAGAGATCTTATTGCTGATTCGGCCAGGAATCTGGACAAGGCCGCCAACCTTCTGTTGAGTTGTTGTACCTCTTTGATACAAGTTGGGCTCTTCATGTCGAGTATGGCCCGACATTTATCCGGGTTTGCCTCGATTCCTCTTTGTGTGATCATAAAACCCAAGAATTTTCCAGCTTCTATTGCAAAGGTGCATTTTGCAGGGTTAAGTCGCATGCCATGCCTTCTTATGATGCTGAATACTTGGGCCAGGTCAGACAATAATGCTTCTTCAATTTGTGTTTTTATTAACATGTCGTCCACATAGACTTCTATGATTTTTCCGATATTCTCTGAAAAGACTTTATTCATTAGCCTTTGATAAGTATCTCCCGCGTTTTTAAGACCGAACGGCATTACGATGTAGCAGTAATTTGCTTTTGGTGTTAGAAACGAGGTTTTTTCCTGATCAGGTGGATACATAGGGATTTGGTTGTATCCAGAATATGCATCCATAAACGAGAGGTATTTATATCCGAATGAGGCATCCACCAGAGCGTTGATTCTCGGAAGTGGATAAGGATCTTTTGGGCAAGCTTTGTTGAGATCAGTGTAATCAGTGCACATTCGCCACTTCCTGTTAGATTTTTTCACCAAGACGACGTTAGCTAGCCATAGTGGATACTTGACTTCTCTTATGAATCCTGCCTCCAGTAGTGCCTGTACCTGCTCTTCCATGGCTTGGGATCATTCTGGCCCAAGTTTTCTTCGTCTCTGCTGTACCGGCCGAGATCCTGGATAGACCGCCAACTTGTGGCACATTAGTTTGGGGTCTATTCCTGGCACGTCTGCAGCTTTTCATGCGAAGAGATCGACGTTATCTCGTAAGAACTGTACTAGTGAATCCTTTGCGTCTCCTTTTAGGATCGTACCAACATTGGTTGTTTTGTCCGAGGTGTCTCCGATCTGAACTTTCTCTATTTCGCCTTCAGGTTGTGGACGAAGTTCTTCTCATCTGTGAACTCCTCCCAACTCAATTGTATGGAATTCTTCTCTTTTGCCTCTGAGGTTTAAACTTTCGTTATAACAGCGGCGTGCCATCTTTTGATCTGCTTTTATTGTAACTGTTCATACCCTGGGTCGAGCTACCCGACCTGGGATGATTGGCGATAAAGCGACCGACCTCTTCAGGTCAAGCGGATCGACTTCTTTGTAAAAGAACTCGGCCAAATCAACAAGAGATCCCAACAAAGGGCCCAGATAGAGGAACACAACCCAAATCCTAAGGCAGCCCAAGCCTATAGAGATAAAGGCGGTTCCGTTGAAGATACGCTGACCTCATCTCAAAGATAAAGATAAGATAAGATAACTAACTTATCTTATCCAAAAGGTCACATCTCACCATTATAAATACACTGGAGCACCCAGGTATAACTCATACTCTGATTCTACTCAATACCTGCTTAATACCCTTGCTAACTTAAGCATCGGAGTCCCTTGCAGGTACCCCCACCCTCCGGGGACGAAGGATCAGCACCATCACCAAGTCCAACAAGTCGGACACGGCGGCTCCAGCCACCATCATTAAGTCAGACACAACAGCTCCGACTAGGACAGAAGATCTCGTTCGAGATTGACCTACAGTTTCAGGTAACCCTCGGAACATTGGCGCCGTTACCGGGGAACCTGGAAGTCATCCCATCACGATGGCAGACGACCATGACAATGACCACGATTCAGGTTTGGAAGATAGAACACCGCACAAGAACGCGGATGTCACACTACAAGATACCCCGGAACCCAACAAAGACAAAGACTCACCAAATTCAGGGGCAATAGAAGCGCTTCTAGACCGCTTAAAATAGCTTGAAAAAGAAACCCAACAACAACGAGAAATCGGAAAAGATTTACAAAGAGAGGTACGGCGACGTCGAGAATTGGAAGAAAAGTTACAGCAATTGGAAGCCGATCTCAAATCAAAAGCCCCTCGGACCAATCCCGAAGAAAATTCACGCAAAGAGCAAGACCCGTTCACCAGGGAAATCATGAAAACCAAAATTCCAAAAGACTTCAAACTCCCGGATATGACCTTGTATGATGGCACCACGGACCCCAACCACCACCTCAGCAACTTCAGAAGCAGAATGTACCTCACCGACGCCCCAGATGCTGTTCGTTGTAAAGCCTTTCCAACAACTCTCACAAAGACAGCAATCCGATGGTTCGACAACCTACCTCCAAAGTCCATCTCAAACTTTGACGACCTAGCTAAAAAATTCCTAGCCAGATTCTCCATCCAGAAAGATAAGGCCAAGCACGCCCCCAGTTTACTAGGGATCAAACAAGGAGATCGGGAGAGCCTCCGCAACTACATGGAGAGATTCAACAAAACGTGCATGGACATACAAAGTTTACCAACAGAGACCGCCATCATGGGACTCATCAATGGCCTACTAGAGGGACCTTTTAGCCAGTCTATATAAAAAAAGTACCCGACCTCCTTAGACGAAGTACAGGAACAAGCAGAAAAATATATCAACATGGAAGAAAACGCTCGGTTAGGAGAGACCTCAAAATCGGGGGCCCCCTACCGAGACAAAGACAAGGAATCCAAGAGAAAAGAAGATCGACAAGGGGAGAAAATCAAAAAATACCATAATTACACTCCTCTCAGGGCATCCCTGGTCGACGTATACAAAGAAGTCTACCACACAGAAAAAATTCCCCCAGCACGGCCACTCAAAGGCAAAAGGGGAGGAGGAAACCGGAAGGAATATTGTGAATATCATCGAGTCCGAGGGCACTCCACCAACGAGTGCTTCTACTTAAAAAATATCATAGAAAAATTGGTAAGAGAAGGAAAATTAGATCGATTTCTGGCCACCCGAGATGATGATCAAAGAAAGAGACGAAGGGATGAAGATACCGAACGAACTGAACGATCACCTCGGACACCAGAAAGACATGTCCACATGATACATGGCGGATTCGCAGGAGGTGGGATCTCCAAATCATCTCGCAAAAGATATCTCAAAGAAGTGTATCATGTCAAGGGAAAGGAGGAAGCACTCAACATCCCAGCCATAACATTTACTAAAGAGGACGCATCCGGTGTCACCTCAGGACACAACGATCCCATGGTCATCACCATCATATTGGCAAACGCCAATCTACACCGCACATTAATAGACCAAGGGAGTTTTGCCGACATCTTATTCAAAACAGCCTTCGATAAACTCGGCTTAGAAGAAAAAGAACTTAAAGCATATCCAAACAGTCTGTTCGGACTAGGAGATACCTCGGTTCAACCATTGGGATACATACCACTACATACAATCTTCGGAAAAGGAAACCAGTCCAGGACCCTCAAAATAGACTACATCGTGGTCGATGTAGGTTCAGCTTACAATGCTCTCATAGGTCGGACAACACTCAACCAACTCGGCGCAATAGTCTCGACCCCACATCTATGTATAAAATTCCCAACTACAAAAGGGATAGCCACGATAAAAGCAGATCAAAAGACGGCACGTCGCTGTTATAACGAAAGCCTAAACCTCAGAGGCAGAGGAGAAGAGTTCCACATAATCGAGCTGGGCAAAGTTCAACGACGAGTGGAGCTTCGTCCGCAGCCAGAAGGTGAGATAGAGAGGATTCAGATCGGGGACACCTCGGAAAAAACAACTAATATCGGCACAATCCTGAGAGGAGACTCAAAAGAATTACTAATACAATTCTTACGAGATAATGTTGACCTCTTCGCGTGGAAAGCCGCAGATCAGTAAAGTCTAAATACCTCCGTCTAAATGCCTTTGTCGACCCAACAAAAAAGTCTGACGTGGCTCCCGTAATGCTTGTCACACGTACACGCGGGTCATGTGTACGCGTCGCCTGACAAATTTCCCTCTCATGCGTATGCGTGACACACGCGTACGCGTCGCCTTGAATTCAGCAAATCCTCATTTCTTCATGAATTCTCCACTTTGCATGCTTTTTTTTCCATTTCTTTCAAGTCATTCTTGCCTTCAAAACTTTAAATCACTCAAACAAACATATCAAGGCATCGAGTGAGAGAAAAGTAAATTAAATTTAGCAATTTAATAGCTTAGAAAGCATGTTTTCAATCATTAAGCACACTTAGGAGAAATTCACAAAACCATGCTATTTTAGTAAATAAATGTGATTATCATTTAATTTTGCCAGGTAACGCGTACGCGTGACCCATGCGTACTCGTGACAAGCATTACGAGAGCCACGTCAAACTTTTCCGTTGGGTCGACAGAGGCATTTGGACGGAGGGACTGATCCGTCCAAGTTTTGTGAAGGTCAGGGACTTAAAAGTATTTTTCAATAGTCAGGGACGAAAATGTCCGCGGGGCAAAAGGTCAGGGACCTATTTTGTCCTTTAAATTGAGACTTGAAGGGACACGATTTATTAAATAGGTGGCATGGTAAATAGCATAGGATCAAAAATTGAGAGATAAGTTGGATTTAAACATGAGATCAACATAAGTAATATTTAAAATGTATTGATTTTTTCTACTAGTGTATTAAGTTGAGGGGTTTAGTCACAACTTCTTTGGTGAATTATACCTTTAGGAGGGACAAATTTTGATATAAGAAACTTAGGTCTATTATCTGAACGAATAGTTTTAACTTGGGTATTGAATTGGGTCTTGTTCCGAGGGTTTGCCTGAAACGTGCAGCTCGGTCGTCTGGAGAGGCCCGTGGTGGGGGTTCGGTGACCCGAGCTTGGTATGCAGAATGGTTGGTGGTTGTACCTGCAATGACACTCCGATGCTTAAGTTAGCATGGGTTCAAGCAGATATGTGTAGATTTGGAATGAATGCCATACCTGGGTGCTCCAGTGTATTTATAGTAGTTGGCAGTGATCTTCCCTGGATAAGATATTCTTATCTTATCTTATCTTTGGGAGTTTTATCTTTATCTTTGTGGAACCGCCTTTTCCAGGCCTTTTCGGCCTTTAGGTTTGGGCTGCGTTCCTTTTGATGGGCCTTCCTTGCTCTTTGTCCGAGGTCCGACCTTTAGGTGTGAGCTTTAGGATAAGGTCGGACCTCTTGCGAATTTGCCGAGTTGGAGGACCCCGGTCAGGGTATGAACAGTGCCCCTGCCCGAGTTCGTCCTTTTTGGGAGGTCGTGCTCGGGCATAGTAGTCTGTTTTTCAAAATTCAAAATGGCCGTTCCTGCATTTATTGCATTTTACCGTTTTTCCTCGATTTCCGTTCGGGCTCTGTGAAGGCTTTATTTATTGCTCCTTTCCTCCTTTCTGCGTTTTGTTTTTCTTATGCTTTACAAGCGCCGCTTCTTCTTTCCCTTTGTTTTGCTTTCCGGAATCTTTCTTTGTGTGTCTTTCCGGGGTTTCCTCTGTGCCGTCGTTTCGTTCTCCTTGCTTCGGAGCTCTTCGTCTTCGCTTCTTCTTCCAGGTTTGTTTCCGTGTTTCTCTTTTCTTGTGATCGTATGCTTCTGTCCTTTGTGTGGCTCTTGCTTATTTCTTTTTCTTTATGCCTGGGTTACCCCAAAAGAGGTGCCGCCATTGCTGTTGTTTTTATATGGGGGGGCTCTTTTTTTGTTCCCTGGCGTTTTTGTTCTGTGTTGCCCCACTTTTTTCGTGGGGTCTTTGCTTCTTGCCTTGCTGAATGGTTTTTCGTTGTCTTCTTTATGTGATTTTTTGCCTGCTGCTGTATTTCTTCTTTGTAGGTAAGAATTTTTATGTCTCGAAAGGTTCTTCAAGCGATGTCGACTAAAATTCCGTGTGGTCTTGATTGGGTAGACCCTCTTCCTCTAAGAGTTCCTACCGTGGTAGATTCTGAGTACTTAGTTAGGTTCCGTAGGCATTGTAGCATATGTGAAAATAGAGAGTCTGAGAGGGATTATGAACTAGTCGCCCCGGATTCCGAGGAGAGAGTGTGCTTCCCGCCCCTAGATAGTTCCGAGAAGCTTTTCTTTTACGCTTATGATTGTTTTTCTCTAAGCTGGGCGTCCGACTTCCCTTTACCGATCTGGAGTCTGAGGTGTTATGGTCTTGTAATCTTGCTCCTACGCAGCTCCATCCAAATTCTTGGGCGTTTTTAAAGCTGTTTCAACTTTTGTGTCAGTTCTTGGGCGTTGCTCCCTCTATTTCTCTTTTTTCCTACTTATTTGTGTTGACAAAGCCAGGGTCGGGTGGAGGGAAGGTATCTTGGGTTTCTTTTAGGGCTAACCAGGGAAGGAAGTTTTGCACCCTGTATGATGAGTCCTTTCATGATTTTAAGAACTTCTATTTCAAGGTCCGGGCTACTGGAGACGTCCGACCTTTCTTTTTAGATGAGAGTGGGGAGCCTTCTTTTCCTCTTTGTTGGCAGGAGAAAGTAGTGTCTACTAAGTATACCCTTGAGAGTCTAGATGAGGTGGAGCAGGCTTTTGTGGGTGTGGTAAGCAGTTTATGGGGTCGGGCACCTCACTTGGACACGAAGAAAATGTTGGGGGATCCAAGCCTTCTCCGTTCCGAGTTAGGTAGTTCCCGACCCTCCGAGATTATCTTTTTAGTATTTTTGCTTGTTTTGTTTTGGTGGAATTTCTGTTTCGGTGATTCTTTTCTTTTATTTTTGCAGAGATGTCTTCTCAGGCGGATTCTATGAAGTACCTTCGTCGGACGAAGAAGTCCGTGGCTGCTCGAAATATTGAGGCTGGGGAGGCTTCTGCCCGATCTTCTCCGAAGAAGACTACTGTGGGTGTCACTACTCGGTCGAAGACTATTCCGACTCCCCAGTTTCGACCTATAAATCAGGATCCTCCAACCTCTGGACCCGGTAACTCATCTCCTCCTTCGTCCTCGGGTCCTCCTCCCAAGAAGCAGAAGACCTCTCAAGAGTTTGCGGGTTTTAATGATAAGGATTTTGATGCTCTCGGTTGGGTTGAACAGCATATTCTCCCTCAGACTTTTATTTCTACTGATGATGTGTCTATGGAGCACCATTTTCAGTATATGGCGCGGAGCTGTGTCCGGATGGCTAGTCTTCATGCCGCTATTGCCCGAGAGTTCAAGAAATCCCCCATTGGTGCGACCAGTTCCCGACTTGAGAAGGCTCAGTCCGAGTTCGAGAGGATTAGTGAACTGAAGGCTGCTAGGATTGCTGAGCTGGAGGCGTCTTTGGAGAAGGAGAAAGCTAAAGCTACCGCGGCTGTGGCGGCGGCGAGTTCATCCGAGGAGATGGTGAAGGCGGCGAAGGCGAGTTATACTCGGACATATGCTGAGCTTGTGGAGACAAAGGAGAGGTTGCAATCCGCTCAGGATGATTTTTTCGAGCTAGAAGGACATGTGGCTAAGGGTATGGATGCTATGTTTGAAAATTTGAAGGCTCAGGTCCGGGTTCTTGCTCCTGACCTGGATCTGAGTTTATTCAGTACGGATAATGTTATCGTGGAAGGAAAGATTGTTCCTGCTCCCAACGAGGATGAGGTTCCGGTGTCTGACCCCAAAGTTCCGGTTGCGAACCCGACTTCACCTTTGGCCGGGGAGGAATCTGGTGTGGAGGTTTCAAACCGAGATGACGGTGCTGTCAAGGCTGTCCCGATTTCTATGGTTCTTCCTCCGCAGCCTTCTACCGATGTGGAGTCCGGAAAGGATCTTGATTCCCTGTAATCCTTTGTCTTTGGTTTTTTGCCCGGCCTGTGGGCTCTTTTTTGGATGGTTTTTACTACCTGTTTAATGCTTTGAACACCTTTTTGCTATTAGCTACTTGTAGTAACTTTTTAGCTTATTATGTGGTGTTTGTTCGCGTTTTGACTTTTAGTTCCGCTTTATGCTTTTTAGTTGTTTTTGTATAACAACTTTTTAGCTAGCGCTTTTTGAAACTTCGTTTTATGCTTCCCTTTGATTTCGTTTCTTCGCTTGTACTTTTTAGTTGTTTTTGTATAGCAACTTTTTAGTAAGCGTTTTTTGAAACTTTGTTTTATCCTTTCCCTTCGATTTTGTTTCTTCGCTTGTACTTTTTAGTTGTTTTTGTATAGCAACTTTTTAGTAAGCATTTTTTGAAACTTTGTTTTATCATTTCCCTTCGATTTCGTTTCTTCGCTTGTACTTTTTAGTTGCTTTTGTATAGCAACTTTTTAGTAAGCGTTTTCGAAATCTTTGTTTTCGCCGTTTTAAGGCTTCTTTCTCGGATCCGGGCTTTTTCTCGGACCTCGGGGGGGCGGTTGAGTACTTCCCTTTGTTGGGTCCGGCCTTATTGTTGGTCGGCCTTTTAAGTTATTTTTGTAACCTCTTTTATTTGGCTTTTTGAGCCTTTTCAGAGTTGCTTTATAACTTCTCACATTAATCTGAACCTCGTCGCTTTATCTTTGCCGACCTTGTGTGGTCTCTTGGCAATGATTTTTTGCGTTTTGCCGAGCATAAATTAATGCGCCTTGGCGGGGTACTTTTCAGGATTTGTTTCATCATGAAGAAGAAGGAGAAGGAAAAGAGAAAAATTCGATTAGTATTTAAAAAAGAAAGAATATTTACAGAGTGTTTACCCTTGGCTAGGTCGGGTGCTTTTCTTGTCCGGGTGTCTCATTAAAAAACCCTTGTAGGGAAAAAGAGTACACCTCGGGTTAGGTTTTTCTAGCTGTAGTATCGTTTTAGATTACAGGCGTGCCAGGCCCTGGGCAACTCATTGCCTTCTAGGTCGGATATTTTGTAATAGCCTGTTCCTAAGACTTCTGTTACCTTGTAAGGTCCTTTCTAATTTGCAGCTAGCTTCCCTTCTCCCGACTTTTGTGTTCCGATGTCGTTTCGGATCAGAATCAGGTCGTGAATTAAGAAGCTTCGTTTTATTACTTTCTGATTGTATCTGAGGGCCGTTCGCCGTTTTAAGGCTTCCTCTCGGATCCGGGCTTTTTCTCGGACCTCGGGGAGGAGGTCGAGTTCTTCCCTTTGTGCCTGTGGGTTACCTTCTTCGTTGTAGAAGATGACTCGGGGTGACCCTTCATCTATTTCGATAGGAATCATTGCCTCCATCCCGTAAGCTAGTCGGAATGGTGATTCTCCCGTTGTAGAGTGTGGGGTTGTCTGATATGCCCATAGCACCTGGGGGAGCTCCTCGGCCCATGCCCCTTTGGCTTCTTGGAGTCTTCATTTTAACCCGGCCAAGATGACTTTATTTGCGGCCTCCGCTTGTCCATTGGCTTGTGGGTGCTCGACTGAGGTGAATTGCTGTTTGATTTTTAGCTCGGCCGCCAAGTTCTGAAAACTTGTGTCTGTGAACTGTGTTCCATTGTCTGTGGTGATGGAGTAGGGGACTCCGAACCTTGTGACGATGTTTTTGTATAGGAATTTGCGGCTTTTCTAAGCCGTAATGGTGGCTAAGGGTTCAGCTTCGATCCACTTTGTGAAGTAGTCGACCCCTACTATGAGGTATTTGACTTGCCCCGGTCCTTGGGGAAATGGGCCGAGTAGGTCAAGTCCCCACTTTGCGAAGGGCCATGGTGCGGTGATGCTGATGAGGTCTTCAGGTGGTGCTTTGTGAAAATTGGCGTGTTTTTGGCAGGGGGCATATTTTCACAAATTCCGTTGCGTCTCTTTGCAAGGTCGGCCAGTAGAATCCGGCTCGGACTACTTTCTTGGGTAATGCTCGAGCTCCGAGGTGGTTCCCACACATGCCTCCGTGGACTTCTTCGAGGACGCTCTTTGTTTCTGAGGTTGGGACACACCTAAGGAGGGGGTTTGAGAATCCTCTTCTGTATAATATGTCGTGAATTAGTGTATAATTCTGGGCGTCTTTCGTGAGTCTTCTAGCTTCCTTTCTTTCGGCGGGGAGAGTTCCCGACTTCAGGTAGTTGAGTATGGGGGTCATCCATCCTTGCTGTTGGTTGGATATATTTAGCGCTTCTTCCTCTCTTAGCACGGAGGGAGATTGTAAGGTTTCCTGGAGGAGACTTCTGTTGTTGCCTCCGGGCTTGGTGCTGGCAAGCTTTGAGAGGGCGTCTGCCCGGGCGTTTTGTTCCCGAGGTATGTGCTGAATCTGTATCTCTGAAAAGTGGCGTAGTTGTGCCTGTGTTTGGTCCAGGTATTTTTTCATAGTGGGGTCTTTGGCCTGGTAGCTTCCATTTACTTGTGATGTGACGACCTGGGAGTCGCTGAAGATCGTGATTTTTTGGGCTCCGACCTCTCCGGCTAGCTTTAGACCTGCTAGTAGGGCCTCGTATTCGGCTTGGTTGTTCGAAGCCTGGAACTCGAATTTTAGGGATAGTTCTATCCGCGTTCCTTGGTCGCTTTCGAGTATAACCCCGGCTCCGCTTCCTGTTTTGTTTGAGGACCCGTCGACATACAGGTTCCACGAGAGTGGGGTTCCAGGGGTCTCAGTGTATTCTGCGATGAAGTCGGCTAGATACTGGGATTTTATGGCAGTCCGGGTTTCATAGTGGAGGTCGAACTCGGACAGTTCCACCGCCCATTGCAGTATTCGTCCTGCCAGATCTGTTTTTTGGAGGATGTGTCTCATTGGTTGGTTTGTCCGGACTTTGATGGTGTGGGCTTGAAAGTAGGGACGGAGCCTCCGAGCTGTGAACACTAGGGCGTAGGCGAATTTTTCTATTTTCTGATAGTTTAATTCGGCCCCTTGTAGTGCCTTGCTTACAAAGTATATGGGGTGTTGTCCTTGGTCATTTTCTCGTATTAACGCTGAAGCGACTGCTCGATTTCCAACCGAGAGGTATAGTACGAGTTCTTCTCCCTTTAGAGGTCGGGTTAGGATTGGTGGCTGCCCGAGGAATTCCTTGAAGTCTTGAAAGGCCTTTTCGCACTCCGGGGTCCATGAGAAGGGTTTCCCTTTCTTTAGGAGTGAGTAGAGAGGTAGTGACTTTATCGCTGATCCCGCCAAGAATCTTGATAGGGCGGCTAGCCTTCCATTTAGTTGTTGTACTTCTTTGACACACGTCGGGCTCTTCATATTGAGTATCGCTTGGCATTTGTCCGGGTTTGCTTCGATGCCCCTTTGAGTCAGCATGAAGCCTAAGAACTTTCCGGCTTCTGCGGCGAAGGTGCACTTTGTCGGGTTAAGTCTCATGTTGTGTTTTCTGAGGGTGCCGAAAACACTGGCGAGGTCGGTCAGCAAGTTTCTGTCTTCTTGTGTCTTTACCAGCATGTCGTCGACGTACACCTCCAGCTGTAGTCCGATGTGCTCTGAGAACACTTTGTTCATTAGCCTCTGGTAGGTTGCCCCTGCGTTCTTTAGCCCGAAGGGCATTACTACGTAGCAGTAGTTTGCCCTTGGGGTTATGAACGAGGTCTTTTCTTGGTCGGGTCCGTACATTGGGATTTGATTGTATCCCGAGTATGCGTCCATGAAGGAGAGATATCTATAGCCTGAGGCTGCGTCTACTAATGCGTCGATGTTTGGTAGTGGATATGGGTCTTTGGGGCAGGCTTTGTTGAGATCTGTGTAATCGACGCACATCCTCCATTTTCCGTTGGGCTTTTTTACCAGGACCACGTTTGCGAGCCATAGGGGGTATTTTACTTCCCTAATGAACCCTGCATCTAGCAGTGCTTGTACTTGTTCTTCTATTGCTTGCATGCGTTCGGGTCCGAGCTTCCGGCGTCTTTGTTGGACAGGCCGGGATCCCGGGTAAACCGATAGCTTATGGCACATCAGGTCGGGACTTATGCCCGGCATGTCGGAGGCTTTCCAGGCGAAGAGGTCGGAATTCTCCCTTAAGAGGGTTATGAGTTCCTCTTTTAGGCCTGTGTCGAGGTTTACTCCTATGCTTGTTATTTTTTCAGGTGTGTTCCCAATCTGGACCTTTTCGGTTTCTCCCTCTGGCTGTGGCCGGAGATCTTCTCGGGATTGAACTCGTCCGAGTTCTATCGTGTTGACCTCTTTCCCTTTTTGGCTCAGGCTTTCGTTGTAGCATCGCCGTGCTAGTTTTTGGTCGCCTTTTAGGGTAGCAATTCTCTTTGCGGTAGGGAACTTCATACAGAGGTGTGGGGTCGAGACTATAGCTGCCAGTCTGTTTAGGGTTGGTCGCCCAATGAGGGCATTGTATGCTGAAGTGACGTCGACTATAATGTAGTCGATGCTTAATGTTTTAGATTGCTCGCCTCTTCCAAAGGTAGTGTGTAGCGAGATGTATCCTAAGGGATGGATCGGAGTATCCCCTAGTCCAAATAGGTCGGTGGGGTAGGCCTTTAGTTCTTTTTCTTCAAGCCCGAGTTTGTCGAAGGCCGTTTTGAACAGGATATCTGCTGAGCTTCCCTGGTCAATCAGGGTTCGATGTAAGTTGGCGTTTGCTAGGATAATGGTGATTACCATTGGATCGTCGTGTCCGGGAATTATCCCTTGAGCATCTTCTCGGGTGAATGAAATAGTAGGTAATTCGGGCAGGGGACTGTCTTCTCGGATGTGATAGACTTCTTTGAGGTGTCTTTTTCGTGAGGATTTGGATGTTCCTCCGCCTGCAAAACCTCCATTTATCATGTGAACATGTCTTTCAAGTGTTTGTGGGGTTTGTTCGGCCCGATCTTCATTGTCCCCCCGCCTTCTCTTCCTGGTCTCTTCTCCTTTCTCTGCTATGTATCTGTCGAGTTTTCCTTCTCTGGCTAGCTTTTCTATAACATTTTTTAGGTCGTAGCAGTCGTTAGTAGAATGACCGTAGAGCTTGTGATATTCACAGTATTCGGACCGATCTCTCCCTCCTTTCTTGTGTTTTAGCGGTCGGGGCGGTGGGATCTTTTCGGTGTGGCATACTTCTCTGTAGACGTCTACCAAGGAGACTCGGAGGGGGGTGTAGCTGTGGTACTTCCGTGGTTTGTCCGAGTTGGGTTCTTCTTTCTTTTTCTGTTCCCGATCCCGATCTCGGAGTGGGTAGGTTGATTCCTTCCTAGAAGAGTCTCTTAGCTGGGAGGTTTCCTCCATGTTGATATATTTTTCCGCCCGCTCCTGCACCTCGTATAGGGAGGTCGGGTATCGTTTGGATAGGGATTGGCTAAACGGTCCTTCTTTTAGGCCGTTTGCTAGTCCCATGATGGCTGCTTCAGTGGGCAAGTGTTGTATGTCCAGGCAGGCTTTGTTGAATCGTTCCATGTATTTTCGGAGAGTTTCTTGGTCACCTTGTTTGATCCCGAGTAGACTGGGGGCATGTTTTGTCTTGTCCTTTTGAATAGAGAATCTTGTTAGGAATTTTTTGGTTAGGTCTTCGAAGCTGGTGATTGATCTTGGTGGCAGGTTGTCGAACCACTTCATGGCTGACTTGGTGAGAGTGGTGGGGAAGGCTTTGCACCGAATCGCGTCGGAGGCGTCGACTAGGTACATTCTGCTTCTGAAGTTGCTGAGGTGATGACTTGGATCGGTGGTGCCGTCGTAGAGGTCCATATCGGGTGGTTTGAAGTTTCGCGGTACCTTCTCCTTCATGATCTCTTGCGTGAAGGGATTGTGGTTGCCCTCGGTGGTGGTGCCGCATTCTGTTCGGTCTTTCAGGTTGGCCTCTATTTTCCGCAGTTTTTCTTCTAATTCTCTGCGCTTTCGAGTTTCTCTTCTCAGATCTTGTTCAGTTTCTTTCTGCTTCTTTATGTCCTCTTCGAGTTGTTTTAGTCGGTCTTGTTGTGCCCGGACTGCTTCTAGAATTTCCGAGCTCTTCGCTCTTTCGGAATTTTGTGGATCCTTGTTTGGGAGTGACGTTTTTGTTTGTTTCCTCCTGGAGTACGTAGTGATAGAGGGCTGTCCGGTCGTTCTCCGGTGTCAATTTCGTCCTCTTGTTCGGATGCAGCGTGCTCATCGTTGAGAGGGTCGTCCGCCATGGTAGAGGGATGACTTCCAGGTCCCCGGCAACGGCGCCAATGTTCCGAGGGTTTGCCTGAAACGTGCAGCTCGGTCGTCTGGAGAGGCCCGTGGTGGGGGTTCGGTGACCCGAGCTTGGTATGCAGAATGGTTGGTGGTTGTACCTGCAATGACACTCCGATGCTTAAGTTAGCATGGGTCCAAGCAGATATGTGTAGATTTGGAATGAATGCCATACCTGGGTGCTCCAGTGTATTTATAGTAGTTGGCAGTGATCTTCCCTGGATAAGATATTCTTATCTTATCTTATCTTTGGGAGTTTTATCTTTATCTTTGTGGAACCGCCTTTTCCAGGCCTTTTCGGCCTTTAGGTTTGGGCTGCGTTCCTTTTGATGGGCCTTCCTTGCTCTTTGTCCGAGGTCCGACCTTTAGGTGTGAGCTTTAGGATAAGGTCGGACCTCTTGCGAATTTGCCGAGTTGGAGGACCCCGGTCAGGGTATGAACAGGTCTCTACTAACGCAATAAAATCCTTTACCTGTTGTGACACTTTACTTTTTGATTTTAACAAAATAACCTAAGTGAAATGTCTACAATCATAAATAATAGTCAAGAAATATTTCTGATTATGTATGAAATTTTGGAAGAAAAGACCTCATATATGAAGGTGTAATAATTCAAAAATGCTAATAGCTTTATTGGAACTTTGAGGAAAAGAGAATTTTCTTTGTTTTAACAAATGACATATATTAGGAGCCTTTTTATAGGTCAAAAAAATAAAGATTTTTTTTCGTAAAATGCTAAGCCTATCTCTATAAGAATCTCCTAGATGAAAGTGCCATAAATTTGATTGCATGATGGGTGTAAAGTATATGAAGTTTATTAAGTAAGGTGAGGATAGTGTATTGTTGTGGAGGACTTGATCAAGTATGTATAACCCCTCTCTCATTCTATTCAAACTAATCATATTTTTGTTATCCGATGCCTGCATTGTACAAGAAAGATAGGAAAAAGTGAATTCCCAGTGAAGATTTGGGGTGAGTTTAGAAATAGAAATTAAATTAAAATAAAAGTGTGGAAAGTAAAGAACATTTGTGAGAATCAAAGATTTTGAAAATTTGACTACATCCTTGTAGTATGCAATAACTTTGGAACCATTTGGGATCTGAACAACAATGGGATTAATTTGTAAATAAGATTTAAAAAATAGAGGTAATGTGATCAGTAGCACCATAATCAACGATCTAACTACCAGAAAAACAAGAATGTGATGATGAATTATTTAGATTGAAAAATGTCTGAAGTGAACAAAGAAAATAAATACCCAAATTTGTAATAGGTAGAAGCTCAGTTTGAGAAAGAAAAGCATCATTAATATTATCTTTGCATTCATGATTATGAGTCTCATCTTGCTTTAGAAGAACCATGAGAGTATGGTGTTAGGCAAAAATTAGATGCTTGAGAGGCTTGGATAGGAATCCTATCACTTTGCATAATTGAACGTGTCTGAGAAGAAGGTGTGACTACGCTATTCACAGAGGTAGAACCACGATGTGGAGCAGCGGTGCAATCATGATAGCGAGGTCATTCGAGATGGTGCAGGTGGTCAGGAGGATAGTCATGCTTCCTGTAGTACACCTCAATGGTGTTCCCGGCACGTCTACAATACGTGCAGATTTTGGTGGTGTCACTACCACGTCTTAGTCCTGAAGGAGGAGCACTACGTCTATGACCAGAAAAAATAAAAGTATTAGTGGCGGCGAGGATTCATGGATCGTCAATGATGCTGATGATTGGCAACTGGTATTCATGTTGGATAACCATTGCGAAGATGCAATTAACGGGAGAAAGGGAATTAAGGAGAAGAAACTGCAATCGAACGGCTGAGAAGTGTTCATCTAGCCCTTTGAGAAAGCATATGATGAAGTCGTGGGATCTTTGAGTTTTGGTTGGACAGGTGCAGGCCGGAAGAGGGTGAAAATTGTCGAGCTCCTCCCCCAAGGTTTTTATAGTTGTGTAGAACTCTGTCAGTGAGAGAGTTCCTTGTTTTAGTGCATAAATCTCCTCTTGAAGCTATGCTATACAAAGAAGGTAGGCCTAGGTAAAATTTTTGAGGAAGTCAAGTCAAATTGATGACGCTGCATTAAGGTAAATCACACTTTGTGTGATGGAAAGAGACAAAGAATAAAACAACCATGAAAGCACCAAATTATTACAGCTTCCATGCAGAGAAGATGGGATCTTGAGGTGAAAGAGACAGGTATACACCTGTAAGGAAGTCAAATTTGTTCTTTGAAATAATTGTCAAAAAAAAGTTCATAACCAAGAATGATAATTGTTTTCAATGAGTACAAGTGTGACTAAGACAGATATTGGGTTCTCACTAGGATGAATATAAAAGGGGCTAATAGGATTATTGGGATTTTGTGAGGATTCTTCCATGGTGACAGAGGTGGAAGAAGATGGAAAAGACTGGTTATTTGGATTAGAAGTTTTAAGGTACTAGCAGAGCTTTAAGAACTCTGATACTATAACAAAGTCTAGGCAATGACGGTATAAAGAGTCAGAGTAAATTCCATAGTGGTCCTTGAGATTCATGCGACTATCCAATTTGGTCCTCGACACCATAGTGGTCCATGAGCATCTTTCCAGTGATGACTCAGCTGCCACAGTGTTGGCTCGGCATCAGCTTGCCACGCTGGAGTGTGCAATGATTAGCTTAGCTAGCAATATTCCAATTTAGAACTAATTTAGTATCTCCCTCTATATTTAACCCTAACTTCCTAGATCTTCAGAAAGTTACTTTCTCCTTTCTTGTTCATCATTTTCTTCTCATTCTTCTTTTTGTTGTTCCTCATCATATCCATGATGGGTGGTGGAAGCACTACAGCTAAAAGTTCTATCCATTCACCATCTAGTGGGTACTGAACGAGAATGCAAAGTAGGAACAAAAAATTAGGGGTGCTATAAATCAGAATGGAGCGATTATTGATGCATGATCATCTTATACCATTTTCATAGCATTTTCTAGTTGTTTTTAGTTAGATTTTACTTAGTTTCACTTGAATTTGGTGCAAAAATCCCTTTTCGATGCTACTTTGAGTTGTTTTGGTATTTTTATGATTTTAGGTGAATTTCAGAGCAATTTGGTAGAGTTTTGAGCAAAAAGGAAGAAAGCATGCAGCACCCTCCCTGGGCGCTAAACGCCAAGGGACCTCAGCCTGCACGAGTTGTACTCCCCTTGGGACGTTTAACGTCCAATTTGGCGTTTAACGCTAGCAGTTGTTCGAATTCACACTCATGTGGGCCTCTCAAGTGGATTTAGCACTTATTAGTTTTATTTTATTTTCTTTTTGTAATTTTTATTTACAATCAATATCTTTTAGGTTTAGAATTTATTATTTTATTTTAATCCCGTTTCAAATTAGGTTAGTCTTTAAAGGAAAATATCACTTAAGATTCGGATCATCTTCTTCCTTCCGCACATTTTCAAAACCCTAGTTTTTTCTGTAAGTCATGAGCAACTAAACCTCTTGGTTAAGGTTAGGAGCTCTGTTTATTTCTATGGATTAGAACTATTATTCTTTTATTTTAATTTATGTTTGATTCAATTCTAAGGATTATTTTTGTTCTTAATTGTATGAATTGGGTGGAGTGAAAGTATGACCCTTTTCTACATGAGTTCTTGTGATTCTCGAGAAAGTTATCTCGCTTGAACTACAGCTTGAAAACAAATTACTCTTAAATCGCTAATTGCATGAACTGATTTGGGTATGTGACATATAATCTTATTAGTCTTGGGTAATTAGGATTTTCATGGCGCTAAACTAGTTTTCTGAACTTCACCCTCTAATCGGAATTAAGTGACCACGAGAGTTGTGGTTAATGAAGGTTAGAGGAGGCTAAATTACTAAGAGATTAGGGTCTAGACATTTATGGTTTGCCATAGAATGAATGATGCATTGCTAAAATAGTTGGTAAGAACTTTTAATCCGGAAAGATAAACATCTCCAAAACCTTAACTGTTTTCTTATTCTATTTTTACACCAAACCACTTTATTACTTTCTTTACTTGTTTATTTACTGTTTATGAGTTTCAACCACCAACCCCTTTTTCTGATTCGCCTGACTAAGTCCAGCTAGACAACCATTGTTTGCTCAGTCCGACCATCCTCGTGGGATCGACCCTCACTCACCTGAGGTATTACTTGGATGACCCGGTGCACTTGCCAATTAAGCTGTGGAAATCTCTGATTCCCGCACCAGTTATGGCTGTTGGCCAATTATTAGGTGGTTTGGGATAGATTCAAATCCAAACAAACTATTTTTTCAATTATAATGTGAGTTCTAATTATTACTTGTGTTGTTATCATTGTTCTTTCCTTACTGTTTTTCTCTTGTTGTTCTTCCCTGAAACTTGAGCATGTTACATCTTTACTTGATTACAGACAAGTGGGAAGATATGGTGTGAAATTTTTGTGTGGGAAGATACTAGACATGATGAACTGATTGGAAAGCTAGAATCTTATGGAGACAATAATGAAGTGAAGATGAACTTTGATTAGAAGCTTAGGAGGTTGGACGAAGATGTCCGAAATAAAAAAATTGGTTGTCCAGTGTTAGTGTTAGTTTTGTCTGTATTGATAGTGTTGATGGTGATCCTATATTGTAAATTATGAGTGAAAAGAGTTGGCGGTGGCTACCCTGTATTTATTGAATGAATAATGAATGAAAAAATGAACATAGGATTATGAAATAGTAGTGTTCCGAGGGTTACCTGAAACTGTAGGTCGATCTTGGATGAGATCTTCTGTGCTGGTCAGAGCTGTTGTGTCCGACTTGATGATGGTGGCTGGAGCCGCCATGTCCGACTTGTTGGACTTGGTGATGGTGCTGATCCTTCATCCCCGGAGGGTGGGGGTACCTGCAAGGGACTCCGATGCTTAAGTTAGCAAGGGTATTAAACAGGTATTGAGTAGAATCAGAGTATGAGTTATACCTGGGTGCTCCAGTGTATTTATAATGGTGAGATGTGACCTTTTGGATAAGATAAGTTAGTTATCTTATCTTATCTTTATCTTTGAGTTGAGGTCAGCGTATCTTCAACGGAACCGCCTTTATCTCTATAGGCTTGGGCTGCCTTAGGATTTGGGTTGTGTTCCTCTATCTGGGCCCTTTGTTGGGCTCTCCTGTTGATTTGGCCGAGTTCTTTTACAAAGTCGATCCGCTTGACCTGAAGAGGTCGGTCGCTTTGTCGCCAATCATCCCAGGTCGGGTAGCTCGACCCAGGGTATGAACAGTGCCCCTGCTTGAGCTCGGTCTTTTGTCGTGGTCGAGTTTTTGGACTTCGGTCCTTTTATGACGAAGCCAAAATCAAGAATTTTGTCGATTTCTTCCTTATGTAGAATCTTTTGAATGTAGAACGTTTTCCTCTAAAAGCGCGCGCTTTTATATCAGCGCTTTTTTGGGAACGCGAGAGGGTTTAATATCTGCATTTAATTGGCATTAATTGCCCCATTCTCTCTTG
Organism: Arachis stenosperma; assembly: GCF_014773155.1. Lineage (NCBI taxonomy): Eukaryota > Viridiplantae > Streptophyta > Magnoliopsida > Fabales > Fabaceae > Arachis > Arachis stenosperma. Next base: position 148,106,071 of record NC_080379.1, read on the forward strand.
GCTTTTATTTTGAATTTCTCAATCAAAAAACGGTTTCTCTTCTTCGCTCTTCTTCGTAACCTCTCCCTTTACTCTCTCATTTTCTGTTTCTTTCGTAGTTTCTTCCGTCCGTTCTGTCACTGCTCTCTGTGGAAGAGGGGTGATTTCCAGGTTTTCTCCTTCGCAGTTTTCCGCTTCGAGGGGTGGCTTTGTGGCTTCTGTTCTTCGGCTTTCTTTCGAGGTTTTCTTCTATTTTTTCCAGGTTCGATTTTTCTTTCTTTTGTTTCCTTGTATGTTGATGAGCAGATAATTTATACGCTTTTTGGCATTGTTTTTAGGTAATTTTTAGTAAGTTCAAGCTACTTTTAGGGATGTTTTCATTAGTTTTTATGTTAAATTCACATTTCTGGACTTTACTATAAGTTTGTGTGTTTTTCTGTAATTTCAGGTAATTTCTGGCTGAAATTGAGGGACTTGAGCAAAACTCTGAAAAGGAGGCTGACAAAGGACTGCTGATGCTGTTGGAATCTGACCTCTCTGCACTCGAAATAGATTTTCTGGAGCTACAAAACTCCAAATGGCGCGCTCTCAACGGCGTTGGAAAGTAGACATCCAGAGCTTTCCAGCAATATATAATAGTCCATATTTTATTCGGGAATTGACGACGCAAACTGGCGCTCAACGCCAGTTCCATGTTGCTGTCTGGAGTCAAACGCCAGAAACACGTCACGACCCGGAGTTGAACGCCCAAAACACGTTACAACTTGGCGTTCAACTCCAAGATAAGCCTCAGCTCGTGTAACATTCAAGCTCAGCTCAAACATACACCAAGTGGGCCCCGGAAGTGGATTTATGCATCAATTACTTACTCCTGTAAACCCTAGTAGCTAGTTTATTATAAATAGGACTTTTTAGTAGTGTATTAGAGATCTCTGGACGCCTATTCCTTAGACAATGGGGGCTGGCCATTCGACCATGCCTGAACCTTTCACTTATGTATTTTTAATGGTGGAGTTTCTACACACCATAGATTAAGGGTGTGGAGCTCTGCTGTACCTCAAGTTTCAATGCAATTACTATTATTTTCTATTCAATTCTCTTTATTCCTATTCTAAGATATTCGCTGCACTTCAACTTGATGAATGTGATGATCCGTGACACTCATCATCATTCTCACATATGAACGCGCGTGATTGACAACCACTTCCGTTCTACCTTAGGCCGGGCGCATATCTCTTGGATTCCTTAATCAGAATCTTCGTGGTATAAGCTAGAATTGATGGCGGCATTCATGGGAATCCGGAAAGTCTAACCTTGTCTGTGGTATTCCGAGTAGGATTCCGGGATTGAATGACTGTGATGAGCTTCAAACTCCTGAAGGCTGGGCGTTAGTGACAGACGCAAAAGAATCAAGGGATTCTATTCCAACCTGATTGAGAACCAACAGATGATTAGCCGTGCTGTGACAGAGCATTTGGACCTTTCACTGAGAGGATGGGATGTAGCCATTGACAACGGTGATGCCCTACATACAGCTTGCCATGGAAAGGAGTAAGGGCTTGTTTGGGTGAGCTTTTAAGAAAAGATCTTTTTTCGAGTTATCTTTTTTTAAAAGATCTTATAGAGAAGTAAAAGTAATTTTATGTTTGGATATCTCATGTAAAAATGTCTTTTATCTATCAATTATGTTTGGGTATAACAATATAAAAGTACTTTTTTGTTTATTTATTACATGAAAAACATCTTTTTTTTTAAGGAAAAAAGATCTTTTAAAAAAAGATGTAAATTACAGCTTTTCAAAAAAGATCTTTTTTTTTATTTTACTAGTGCTTTTACTTTTACTACTAGAAATTTGCCAAACCCGTTAAAAAATAAAAAAAGATCTTTTTTCATTGAAAAAAGATCTTTTTTTAACAAAATAATGGCGCCCAAACATGCACTAAGAAGGATTGGATGAAAGCAGTAGAAAAGCAGAGATTCAAAAGTAGCACAACATCTCCATACACCTATCTGAAATTCCCACCATGGAAATACATGAGTAACGTTATCTTTATTTCCTGCTTATTATTTATTATATTTTCGAAAATTCATAATCAATTACTATCCGCCTGACTGAGATTTACAAGATGACCATAGCTTGCTTCATACCAACAATCTCTGTGGGATCGACCCTTACTCACGTAAGGTATTACTTGGATGACCCAGTACACTTGCTGGTTAGTTGAACGGAGTTGTGTCCACACATAGCAAAGAGCCATAATAATGATTCCATACAATAACAAAGAATACTACATTGATGTGATCACAATTTCGTCCACCAAGTTTTTGGCGCCGTTGCCGGGGATTGTTCGAGTATGGACAACTGATGGTTCATCTTATTGCTCAGATTAGGTAATTTTCTTTTCAAAAAGTTTTCAAAAATATTTTTCTATTATTTTCATTTTTTTTAATTTTCGAAAAAAATTAATAATACAAAAAAATTAGAAAATCCTAAAAATCAAAAATATTTTGTGTTTCTTGTTTGAGTCTTGAGTCAACTTATAATTTTGGTGTCAATTGCATGCTTTAAAAATTCTTTCTTGCATTTTTCGAAAATTCATGCATTCATAGTGTTCTTCATGATCTTCAAGTTGTTCTTGGTAAGTCTTCTTGTTTGATCTTGATGATTTCTTGTTTTGTGTTGTTTGTTGTTTTTCATATGCATTTTTCGTTTGTTAGAGTCCATGCATTAAAGATTTCTAAGTTTGGTGTCTTGCATGTTTTCTTTGCATCAAAAATTTTTCAAAAATATGTTCTTGATGTTCATCATGATCTTCAAAGTGTTCTTGGTGTTCATCTTGACATTCATAGTGTTCTTGCATGCATCATGTGTTTTGATCCAAAATTTTCATGTTTTGGGTCATAATTGTGTTTTTCTCTCTCATAATTAAAAATTCAAAAATCAAAAAAATATCTTTTCCTTATTTTTCTCATAATTTTCGAAAATTTGAGTTGACTTAGTCAAAAATTTTCAAAATTAGTTGTTTCTTACAAGTCAAGTCAAATTTTCAATTTTTAAAAAGTCATATCTTTTCCAATTTTTTCTCTTTTTCGAAAATTTCAAAAATCTTTTTCAAAATATTTTCAAAATCTTTTTCTTATCTTTATATCAAATTTTTGAAAATTAGCTAACAATTAATGTGATTGATTCAAAAATTTGAAGTTTGTTACTTTCTTGTTAAGAAAGGTTCAATCTTTAAATTCTAGAATCCTATCTTTTTAAGTTTCTTGTTAGTTAAGTAATTAATTTTAATTTTAAAATTAAATCTTTTTCAAAATATCTTTTTCTTAAAAATCTTATCTTTTATCTTATCTTTTTATCTTATCTTTTTATCATATCTTTTTCAAAATTTTATCTTTTTCAAAATTTGATTTTAATATCTTTTTCAACTAACTAATTAACTTTTTGTTTGTTTCTTATCTTTTTCAAAACCACCTAACTACTTTTTCCTCTTCAATTTTCGAAAATACCTCTCTCTTTTTCAAAAATTCTTTTTAATTGTTTTAAATTTTAATTTTTAATTATATCTTATCTTTAATTTTCGAAAATAACTAACTCCTTTTCAAAAATATTTTCGAAAATCCCTCTCTCATCTTTATTTATTTACTAATACTTCTTTTCATCTCTCATCACCTCCCCTATCCTTACTCTTTATACAGACTATTCATCCCTCTCCTTTCATTATTCTCTTCTTCTTTTACTAACATAAAGGAATCTCTATACTGTGACATAGAGGATTCCTCTTCTTTTCTTGTTTTCTTCTCTTTCATATGAGCAGGAACTAGAAAAAAGGCACTCTTGTTGAAATTGATCCTGAACCTGAAAGGACTCTGAATAGGAAACTAAGAAAAGCTAAATTACAACAATCTAGAGGTAACCTTTCTGAAATATTCGAACAAGAGAAAGAGATGGCAGCCGAACCCAACAACAATAATGCAAGGAGAATGCTTGGTGACTTCACAAAACCAACGTCAAAATTTGATGGAAGAAGCATCTCCATTCCTGCCATTGGAGCCAACAATTTTGAGCTTAAGCCTCAACTAGTTGCTTTAATGCAACAGAATTGCAAGTTTTATGGACTTCCATCTGAAGATCCTTACCAGTTTTTAACTGAGTTCTTGCAGATTTGTGAGACTGTAAAGACGAATGGAGTAGATCTTGAAGTCTACAGGCTCATGCTTTTCCCTTTTGCTGTAAGAGACAGAGCTAGAATATGGTTGGATTCACAACCTAAGGATAGCCTGGACTCCTGGGATAAACTGGTCACGGCCTTCTTGGATAAATTCTTTCCTCCTCAAAAGCTGAGCAAGCTTAGAGTGGATGTTCAGACCTTCAAACAAAAAGATGGTGAATCCCTCTATGAAGTTTGGGAAAGATACAAGCAGTTGACCAAAAGGTGTCCATCTGACATGTTTTCAGAATGGACCATATTAGATATATTCTATTATGGTCTATCTGAGTTTTCGAAAATGTCATTGGACCATTCTGCAGGTGGATCCATTCACCTAAAGAAAACACCTGCAGAAGCTCAAGAACTCATTAACATGGTTGCAAATAACCAGTTCATGTACACTTCTGAGAGGAATTCCGTGAATAATGGAACGCCTCAGAGGAAGGGAGTTCTTGAAATTGATACTCTGAATGCCATATTGGCTCAGAACAAAGTGTTGACTCAGCAAGTCAACATGATCTCTCAAAGTCTGAATGGATGGCAAAATGCATCCAACAGTACTAAAGAGGCAGCTTCTGAAGAAGCTTATGATCCTGAGAACCCTGCAATGGCAGAGGTTAATTACATGGGTGAACCTTATGAAAACACCTATAACTCATCATGGAGAAATCACCCAAATTTCTCATAGAAGGATCAACAAAAGCCTCAACAAAGCTTTAATAATGGTGGAAGAAATAGGCTCAGTAATAACAAGCCTTTTCCATCATCTTCTCAGCAACAGACAGAGAATTCTGAACAAAGCTCCTCTAATTTAGCAAATTTAGTCTTTGATCTGTCAAAAGCTACTTTCAGTTTCATGAGTGAAACAAGATCCTCCATCAGAAATCTGGAGGCACAGGTGGGCCAGCTGAGTAAGAAAGTCATTGAAACTCCTCCCAGTATTCTCCCAAGCAATATAGAAGAGAATCCAAAAGGAGAGTGCAAAGCCATTGATGTGATCAATATGGCCGAATGCACAAGGGAGGAGAAGGACAAAAATCCTAACGAGGAGGACCTCCTGGGATGTCTCTCAAGCAAGAGGGAATTTCCTATTAAGGATCCAAAGGAATCTGAGGCTCATATAGAGACCATAGAGATTTCATTAAATCTCCTTCTGCCATTCATGAGCTCTGAAGACTATTCTTCCTCTAAAGAGGATGAAGATGTGGCTGAAGAGCAAGTTGCTCAATATTTAAGAGCTATCATGAAGCTGAATGCCAAGTTGTTTGGTAATGTGACTTGGAAAAGTGAACCTCCCTTGCTCACTAGTGAACTAGACACCTGGATTCAGCAAATTTTACCTCAAAAAAGACAAGATCCTGGCAAGTTCTCAATACCTTGTACCATAGGCACCATGACCTTTGAAAAAGCTCTATGTGATCTGGGGTCAGGGATAAATCTTATGCCACTCTCTGTAATGGAGAAGCTAGGGATCATTGAGGTACAACCTGCCTTATTTTCATTACAATTGGCAGACAAGTCATTAAGACACGCTTATGGATTAGTAGAGGACGTGTTAGTAAAGGTTGAAGGCCTTTACATCCCTGCCGATTTCATAATCTTAGACACTAGGAAGGAAGAGGATGAGTGCATCATCTTTGGAAGACCTTTCCTAGCTATAGCATGAGCTGTGATAGATGTCAACAGAGGTGAATTAGTCCTTCAATTGAATGGGGACTACCTTGTGTTTAAGGCACATGGCCATCCCTCTGTGACAAAAGAGAGTAAGCATGAAGAGCTTCTCTCAGTTCAGAGTCAAGAAGAGCCCCCACAGTCAAACTCTAAGTTTGGTGTTGGAAGGCCACAACCAAACTCTAAGTTTGGTGTTAAGACCCCATATCCAAACTCTAAGTTTGGTGTTGGGACTATACAACATTGACCTGATCACCTGTGAGGCTCCATGAGAGCCCACTGTCAAGCTAATGACATTAAAAGAGCACTTATTGGGAGGCAACCCAATTTTTATTTATCTAATTTTATTTTTATTTTATTGTTATTTTGTGTTTTATTAGGTACATGATCATGTGGAGTCACGAAAAAATTATAAAAAAAAAATAGCAGAAGAAAAATCACACCCTGGAGGGAGGATGATGAGCGGATAATTTGTACACTTTTTGGCATTGTTTTTAGTATGTTTTTAGTATCTTTTAGTTAGTTTTTAGTATATTTTTAGTAGTTTTTAGTTAAAATTCACTTTTCTGGACTTTACTATGAGTTTGTGTGTTTTTCTGTGATTTCAGGTATTTTCTGACTGAAATTGAAGGTTCTGAGCAAAAATCTGATTCAGAGACTGAAAAGGACTGTAGATGCTATTGGATTCTGACCTCCCTGCACTCGAAGTGGATTTTCTGGAGCTACAGAAGCCTAATTGGCGCGCTCTCAACGGCATTGGAAAGTAGACATCCTGGGCTTTCCAGCAATATATGATAGTCCATACTTTGCCCAAGATTTGATGGCCCAAACCGGCGTTCAAAGTCACCCTCAGGAATTCCAGCGTTAAACGCTGGAACTGGCATAAAACTTGGAGTTAAACGCCCAAACTGGCATGAAAGCTGGCGTTTAACTCCAGAAAAGGTCTCTACACGAAAATGCTTCATTGCTCAGCCCAAGCACACACCAAGTGGGCCCGGAAGTGGATTTTTCTGTCATTTACTCATTTCTGTAAAACCTTAGGATACTAGTTTACTATTAATAGGATCTTTTGACATTGTATCTGTACCTTATGACCTCATGACATTTTTACACGTTTCTTTGTGTACCTTCCACGGCATGAGCCTCTAAACCCCATGGTTGGGGGTGAGGAGCTCTGCTGTGTCTTGATGGATTAATGCAATTACTACTGTTTCTTATTCAATCATGCTTGCTTCCATTCTAAGATATCACTTGCTCTTAACCCGGATGAATGTGATGATCCGTGACACTCATCATCATTCTCAACTATGAACGTGTGCCTGACAACCACCTCCGTTCTATTTTAGATTAAGTAGATATCTCTTGGATTCTTTAATCGGAATCTTCGTGGTATAAGCTAAAACTGATGGCGGCATTCAAGAGAATCCGGAAGGTCTAAACCTTGTCTGTGGTATTCTGAGTAGGATTCAATGATTGAATGACTGTGACGTGCTTCAAACTCCTAGCAGGCGGGGCGTTAGTGACAGACGCAAAAGAATCAATGGATTCTATTCCGGCCTAACCGAGAACCGACAGATGATTAGCCATGCTGTGACAGAGCATAGGAACATTTTCACTGAGAGGATGGGAGGTAGCCACTGACAACGGTGAAACCCTACATACAGCTTGCCATGGAAGGAGCCTTGCGTGTTTGATGAAGAAGACAGCAGGAAAGCAGAGATTCAGAAGATGGAGCATCTCCAAAACCTCAACCTATTCTCCATTACTGCAATACAAGTAACCATTTCATGTTCTTTTGCTTTTTACAAACAATCCTGATAATTTCTGATATCCTGACTAAGATTTACAAGATAACCATAGCTTGCTTCAAGCCGACAATCTCCGTGGGATCGACCCTTGCTCACGCAAGGTATTACTTGGACGACCCAGTGCACTTGCTGGTTAGTTGTGCGGAGTTGCAAAAGTGTGATTGCAATTTCGTGCACCAGAGGACATACTGGCGTTCAACGCCAGTAAGGAGCATCTGGCTGGCGTTCAACGCCAGAACAGAGCATGAACCTGGCGCTGAATGCCAGAAATGTGCCTTGAGGAAAGCTGGCGCTGAACACCAGTAACAAGCATGGAACTGGCGTTCAACGCCAGAAACATGCTACACATGGGCGTTGAACGCCCAGAACGTGCATCACCTCAGCGTTTAAACGCCAGAATGGTGTGCAAAGGCATTTTACATGCCTAATTAGTGCAGGGATGTAAATTCTTGACACCTCAGGATCTGTGGACCCCACAGGATCCCCACCTAACATATTCCCACCTTACCTCCTAATCCTATAACACTCTTCCCCATATCACACTTCCCAACAACTTCAATCTCTCTTCCCAATTACCCCCTTCACCACTCACATCCATCCACTCTTCCCCATAAACCCCACCTACCTTCAAAATTCAAAAACACTTTCCCACCCAATCCCACCCTAAATGACCAAAACTACACCCTCTCCCCTCCCTATATATACCCTTCCATTCTACTTCATTTTCACACAACACAAACCCCCTCTTCTATATCTTGGCCGAATCCATCTCCCCTCACTCTCCTCCATATTTTCTTCTTCTTCTTCTTCTCTTCTTTCTCTCTTGCTTGAGGGCGAGCAATATTTTAAGTTTGGTGTGGTCAAAGCATAATCTTTTTTGTTTTCCATTACCATCAATGGTACCTAAGGCCGGAGAATCCTCTAGAAAAGGAAAAGGGAAGACAAAAGCTTCCACCTCCGAGTCATGGGAGATGGAAAGATTCATCTCCAAAAGCCATCAAGACCACTTCTATGATGTTGTGGCAAAGAAGAAGGTGATCCCTGAGATCCCTTTCAAGCTCAAGAAAAATGAGTATCCGGAGATCCGACATGAGATCCGAAGAAGAGGTTGGGAAGTCCTAACCAACCCCATGCAACAAGTCAGAATCTTAATGGTTCAAGAGTTCTATGCCAATACATGGATCACTAGGAACCATGATCAAAGTATGAACCCGAGTCCAAAGAATTATCTCATGATGGTTCGGGGGAAATACTTAGATTTTAGTCCGAAAAATGTGAGGTTGGCTTTCCACTTGCCCATGATGCAAGGAGATGCACGCCCCTATACTAGAAGGGTCAACTTTGATCAAAGGTTGGACCAAGTCCTCATGGACATATGTGTGGAAGGAGCTCAATGGAAAAGAGACTCCAAAGGCAAGCCAGTTCAACTGAGAAGACTGGACCTCAAGCCTGTAGCTAGAGGATGGTTGGAGTTCATTCAACGCTCCATCATTCCCACTAGCAACCGATCTGAAGTTACAGTGGATCGGGCCATCATGATTCATAGCATCATGATTGGAGAGGAAGTAGAAGTTCATGAAGTCATCTCCAATGAAATCTACAAAATAGCCGATAAGTCCTCCAACACGGCAAGGCTAGCTTTTCCTCATCTTATTTGCCATCTATGTTACTCAGCTGGAGTTATCATAGAAGGAGACATCCTCATTGAAGAGGATAAGCCCATCACCAAGAAGAGGATAGAGCAAGCAAGAGAGACCCTCCACGGATCTCAAGAGATGCATGAGGAAGCTCATCATCAAGAAATCCCTGAGATGTCTCAAGGGATGCACTTTCCTCCCAACAACTATTGGGAACAACTCAACACTTCCTTAGAAGATTTGAGCTACAATGTGAAACAATTAAGGGTGGAACATCATGAGCACTCCATCATTCTCCATGAAATAAGAGAAGATCAAAGAGCAATGAGGGAGGAGCAACCAAGGCAAGGAAGGGACATAGAAGTGCTTAAGGACATTGTTGGTCCTTCAAGAAGAAGACGCCACTAAGGTGGATTCATTCCTTGTTCTTATTTCTTTCTGCTTTTCGGTTTTTATGTTGTGTTCATCTATGTTTTGTGTCTCTACTTCATGATCATTAGTGTTTAGTAACTATGTCTTAAAGTTATGAATAATTCCATTAATCCTTCACCTTTCTTAAATGAAAAATGTTTTTAATTCAAAAGAACAAGAAGTACATAAATTTCGAATTTATCCTTGAATTTAACTTAATTATATTGATGCGGTGACAATACTTTTTGTTTTCTGAATGAATGCTTGAACAGTGCATATTTTTGATCTTGTTGTTTATGAATGTTAAAACTGTTGGCTCTTGAAAGAATGATGAACAAAGAGAAATGTTATTGATGATCTGAAAAATCATGAAATTGATTCTTGAAGCAAGAAAAAGCAGTGAAAAATAAAAGCTTGCGGAAAAAAAAAGAGGGCGAAAAAAAATAGAAAGAAAAAGAAAAAGCAAGCAGAAAAAGCCAATAGCCCTTAAAACCAAAAGGCAAGGGTAAAAAGGATCCAAGGCTTTGAGCATCAATGGATAGGAGGGCCCAAGGAAATAAAATCCAGGCCTAAGCGGCTAAATCAAGCTGTCCCTAACCATGTGCTTGTGTCATGAAGGTCCAAGTGAAAAGCTTGAGACTGAGTGGTTAAAGTCGTGATCCAAAGCAAAAGAGTGTGCTTAAGAGCTCTGGACACCTCTAACTGGGGACTCTAGCAAAGCTGAGTCACAATCTGAAAAGGTTCACCCAGTCATGTGTCTGTGGCATTTATGTATCCGGTGGTAATACTGGAAAACAAAGTGCTTAGGGCCACGGCCAAGACTCATAAAAGTAGCTATGTTCAAGAATCAACATACTTAACTAGGAGAATCAATAACACTATCCGAAATTCTAAGTTCCTAGAGAAGCCAATCATTCTGAACTTCAAAGGAAAAAGGAGATGTCAAAACTGTTCAGAAGCAAAAAGCTACAAGTCCCGCTCATCTAATTAGAATTAATATTCATTGATATTTTGGGATTTATAGTATATTCTCTTCTTTTTATCCTAATTGATTTTCAGTTGCTTGGGGACAAGCAACAATTTAAGTTTGGTGTTGTGATGAGCGGATAATTTATACGCTTTTTGGCATTGTTTTTAGGTAATTTTTAGTAAGTTCAAGCTACTTTTAGGGATGTTTTCATTAGTTTTTATGTTAAATTCACATTTCTGGACTTTACTATGAGTTTGTGTGTTTTTCTGTAATTTCAGGTAATTTCTGGCTGAAATTGAGGGACTTGAGCAAAACTTTGAAAAGGAGGCTGACAAAGGACTGTTGATGCTGTTGGAATCTGACCTCCCTGCACTCGAAATGAATTTTCTGAAGCTACAGAACTCCAAATGGCGCGCTCTCAACGATGTTGGAAAGTAGACATCCAGAGCTTTCCAGCAATATATAATAGTCCATATTTTATTCGGGAATTGACGATGCAAACTGGCACTCAACGCCAGTTCCATGTTGTTGTCTAGAGTCAAACGCCAGAAACACGTCACGACCCGGAGTTGAACGCCCAAAACACGTTACAACTTGGCGTTCAACTCCAAGATAAGCCTCAGCTCATGTAACATTCAAGCTCAGCCCAAACATACACCAAGTGGGCCCCGGAAGTGGATTTATGCATCAATTACTTACTCCTGTAAACCCTAGTAGCTAGTTTATTATAAATAGGACTTTTTAGTAGTGTATTAGAGATCTCTGGACGCCTAGTCCTTAGACAATGGGGGCTGGCCATTCGGCCATGCCTGAACCTTTCACTTATGTATTTTCAACGGTGGAGTTTCTACACACCATAGATTAAGGGTGTGGAGCTCTGCTGTACCTCAAGTTTCAATGCAATTACTATTATTTTCTATTCAATTCTCTTTATTCCTATTCTAAGATATTCGCTGCACTTCAACTTGATGAATGTGATGATCCGTGACACTCATCATCATTCTCACCTATGAACGCGCGTGATTGACAACCACTTCCGTTCTACCTTAGGCCGGGCGCATATCTCTTGGATTCCTTAATCAGAATCTTCGTGGTATAAGCTAGAATTGATGGCGGCATTCATGGGAATCGGAAAGTCTAACCTTGTCTGTGGTATTCCGAGTAGGATTCCGGGATTGAATGACTGTGACGAGCTTCAAACTCCTGAAGGCTGGGCGTTAGTGACAGACACAAAAGAATCAAGGGATTCTATTCCAACCTGATTGAGAACCGACAGATGATTAGCCGTGCTGTGACAGAGCATTTGGACCATTTTCACTGAGAGGATGGGATGTAGCCATTGACAACAGTGATGCCCTACATAAAGCTTGCCATGGAAATGAGTAAGAAGGATTGGATGAAAGCAGTAGAAAAGCAGAGATTCAAAAGGAGCACAGCATCTCCATACACCTATCTGAAATTCCCACCATAGAAATACATGAGTAACGTTATCTTTATTTCCTGCTTATTATTTATTATATTTTTGAAAATTCATAATCAATTACTATCCGCCTGACTGAGATTTACAAGATGACCATAGCTTGCTTCATACCAACAATCTCTGTGGGATCGACCCTTACTCACGTAAGGTATTACTTGGATGACCAGTACACTTGCTGGTTAGTTGAACGGAGTTGTGTCCACACATAGCAAAGAGCCATAATAATGATTCCATACAATAACAAAGAATACTACATTGATGTGATCACAATTTCGTCCACCATATGTGGAAAGTTTGCATTTTGCTCAGAGGAAGTTTGGGTCTTTCTGCTTCTACCATGCCTGATTGTTGCGTGCTCTGGAATTTCTTCGTTTTTTTGTGCGAATCTTTTTCTTATTGCTTGAATCTTTTTCTTTTAGGACTTCTGCATGTTGTCACCGTTTCTTGTTTGTGCCTTCGATGATGGTTTTTGCTTGATTCCGAAAAAAAAGTTTGGTGATTGTGTTTTTACTTCCTTTGAGACTTTATTTTCCTTTTGATGAGTGTCGGGACGTAAGCTGTAGAAATTTTTTTGAAAATCTTGTTTTGTTACTGCCTCCAAGGGATGCCCCAGGACTTTTTGGCTTGAGTCTTGGGGTTTTCCTTTTCTTTTTATCTGCCCATCGAGCTGTTTTGCCCCTCGTCCAAGATGTTTTTAAGTAATCCATTCTTCTTTTCTTTTTGTAGGATTTAGTTGGCCTCATGTCTTCCCGAACTAACGTTGTAGAGATGCCTTCCCAAGTTCCTGAGGGTATGGCCGATTGGGTGGACTCGATGGTTCTTATGTGTGTCTCTCTGGTTGATTCTGAGTTTTGCACGCAGCTTAGGCAGTTTCATAGTGTCTATAGTAATCCTGGTGATGAGAAGAACTATGAACTTGTCCCTCCTTCTTCTGACGAGAGAGTTTGCTTCTCTACTCGGGTTGTTGACGATCGCCCTTGTTTCTATGTTTATGACTTTTTCTTTGGTCAGCTGGGTATCACCCTTCCTTTTACTAAATTTGAGACTGACCTGTTATGGTCTTGTAATGTCGCCCCCTCTCAACTTCACCCTAATTCCTGGGGTTTCATAAAAAATTTTCAATTGTTGTGTAATGGTTTTGGTATCCCTGCTTCGCAATCTCTCTTTTTCTATCTGTTTGTTTTGACTAAGCCCGGAGTGGTAAAAAAGAAGGCAGCTTGGGTCTCCTTTTGATCTTCCCAGGGAAAGAAGGTCTTTTCCATGTTTGACGAGTCATTCCGCGATTTTAAAAACTACTTTTTCAAGGTCCAAGCTGTTGGAGGAGCTCGGCCCTTCTTCCTGGATGAAAATGACGAGCCCGCTTTTCCTTTGGAATGGCAAAAAGATGTGAGGGTGTCCAGATATACGTGGGAAATGTTGGATGAGTCTGAACGAGCTTTTGTGACTGTCTTGGAAGAACACTGAGGTCAACCTCCCCATCTCGACAGTAAGAAATTTTTAACCAATCACTCTCTTCTTCAAACTGAGCTGGGTATTTTGTGTTTCCTTTATTATCTGTTTATATTGCTTGTGAATGCCTTTTCCGAATTGCAGCTTAATTTCTTACTGTCGCGTTTTATTTGCAGAGGCAATGAAGAATAATGAATCCATGAAAGCTTTTAAAAGAGCGCAGAAGGCGACTGCTGCTAGAAACATCTCGGCCAAGGTGGCTGGGGAGGGATCCTCCCAAGTGCGTGTGAAACCGTCTGTACCGAGTTCCCTTGGGATGAAGAAGGTGATTCCTACTCCCCGAGTTCGTCTGGTGGATCCTCACCCTACTTCTGCTGCTCCTTCTGTTGCTCCTCCCAATAAAAAACAAAAAACAGCTGAGCCCTTCGAGCTCAATGCTCCCGATTTTAATGCCATTGAATTCGTGGATCAGCAAATCGGTCCCTATGGTACCCTCTCCATGGACGATGTGTCCATCCTCCATCATTTGGAATTTATGGCCCGACATAACATAAAGATGGCGTATATGGCGGCTGCTATATACCGGACTGCTCAGAATCTTTCTCTCCACGCCACCAAAGCATTTATGGAGGAGGCAAAGCAGGAGTTCGACCGGATGAGGAAGCTGGAGGAGGAACTTGAAGTAAAGGTGGCCAAGTTGGAGAAGGATCTAGAGAATGAGAAGCGAGTTCCCTTTCGCTGGCAGCTTCTGTGAGGTTGGCCGAGGACACAGCCATGATGCATAAGGAGAGTTATGTTACATCTTACCGGGAGGTGATGCGCCTGAGGGGGGAGCTGGATAATGCCCGGGAAGATTATTCTAAGCTCCAAAGTCATCTTGTTGGCAGTGTGACTGCTGCTTACGAGAACTTGAAGGAGCAAGTTCGGGTCATTGCTCCCAAGGCCGATCTCACACTCTTCAGCCTGGACAACGTTGTTAGGGACGGTAAGAGTGTCCCTGATGACGAGGGTGATGATGATGCTGATCCTCCCCCTGTGTTCTCTGCCAAAGTGTCGACCTCTTCTGTTCCTCCGGTTGCACCTGATCCGGATTGCCAGATTCTGAACCGGGAGGATGGAACTGTAGACGCTGTGCTTATTCAGACTCGCTCTCCTTCTCCTTGTCCTGATGCTGCCAAGAAAGCTCCTGATGTTTGCTGATCTCTTTCTGGATGTAGTTGGCCCGGCTTGTGGGCTCTTAAAACTTTTATTTAATTTCTGACGTTTTCTAGTTGCTTGTCTCGCAACTTTTACTTTGAAAAATGAAAAGTAGCTCGCTATCCTTTTTAAAGTAGGTTTTGGTGGCCTCCAAGGCCTTATAACTTTGTAGAAAAAAAAAGTAGTTTTTGACTTGGTATATCTTCTGTTTTCTGAGAATGTTGGAACCTTGCAGCCCGACCTCTTTGGATTGCTTTGTACTTTGGATCCTTTGAGGTTATGACTGTGTGGGTCCGACTTGTTTCTCGATTTTCTCGCTTTTGTACGTATTGTTAGCGCTCCGTAACTGATTCCTTTGCGTTGGTCCCCTTCTAAGTTATTTCTGTAATCCCCTTTCTTGGACCTTTATCAGGTTTCTTTCAGGGATTACTTTTATAACTTGTTTTGTAGGAGATCGACTTCGTTGGGTCGATCTCTTTCTAAGTTATTTTTCTAATCCTCTTTCTTGGACATTTGTCGGGTCTCTTTCTGGGATTACTTTTATAACTTTGTTTTGTAGGAGACCGACTTCGTTAGGTCAATCTCTTTCTAAGTTATTTTTGTAATCCTCTTTTTTGGACCTTTGTCAGGTCTCTTTCAGGGATTACTTTTATAACTTCGTCTTGTAGGAAACCGACTTCGTTAGGTCGATCTCTTTCTCAGTTATTTTCGTAATCCTCTTTCTTGGACCTTTGTCAGGTCTCTTTCAGGGATTACTTTTATAACTTTGTCTTGTAGGAAACCGACTTCGTAAGGTCGATCTCTTTCTCAGTTATTTTCGTAATCCTCTTTCTTGGACCTTTGTCAGGTCTCTTTCAGGGATTACTTTTATAACTTTGTCTTGTAGGAAACCGACTTCGTTAGGTCGATCTCTTTCTAAGTTATTTTTGTAATCCTCTTTCTTGGACCTTTGTCAGGTCTCTTTCAGGGATTATATACTTTTATAACTTTGTCTTGTAGGAAACCAACTTCGTTAGGTCAATCTCTTTCTAAGTTATTTTTGTAATCCTCTTTCTTGGACCTTTGTCAGGTCTCTTTCAAGGATTACTTTTATAACTTTTTCGTTTTGGGCTGACTTTGTTATGTCGAGCCCTTCTAAGTTAAAGTAATCCTCTTTAATAGGGTTGGCCAGACCTCTTTCCAGGGTTTACTTATAACTTAGGTTGACTTAGTACGACTTCTGAACGTCGGCCAGTCTTTAAGTTATTATTTTAGCTATCCGTAAGACCTCGTCAGGTTCTTTTTTGGATTGCTTTCGATAACTTCTTACATTATTCTGTGTTCATCTTTGTCGATTTGTAGAAAGTGGTTGGCATCTTTAGATCGTCTTTTGGGTGAATCGCGTTTTCACCTTTATTGGACGGTTATCTTTATCGTGATCGTGTAGTGAAATTGTTTTTCACTTTCTGCCAATCTTTTGCTTTATAATCGGACGATGAATACTTCAGATTAATGCGTCTTAAAATCTTGTAGAATATCTGAATAAATTTTATTCAAAGGAAAGTGCAAATATATACATGTGGGAATTTTTTCATCCCTTTAAGTCGGATATTATCCGGGTCTCAACCTGGTACCTCATTAAAAAACCTTTTCAGAAAAAAGAGTGCGTCCAATAATAAGATCCTTTACCTTTTCTAACTGTAGTACCTTCTTAGGTTGCAGGCGTGCCATGATCTAGGAAGCTCTCGTCCATCGAGTTCAGACAGTCTGTAGTAGCCCTTCCCAAGTACTTCTATAACTCGGTAGGGTCCTTTCCAGTTTGCTGCCAGCTTTCCTTCTCCTGGTCGAGTTGTTCCAATATCATTTCGGATTAGGATGAGATCATTCTCCGCAAACTCCTCGGTACTACCCTTTGATTATATCTGGAAGCCATTCAGCACTTTAGAGCTTCTTCCCTGATCCGAGCTCTTTCTTGGATTTCAGGTAGTAGGTGGAGCTCTTCCCTCTGAAGTTGGGAGTTTGCTTCCTCATTGTAATGAACTACTCTAGGTGATACTTCCTCAATCTCTACTGGAATTATTGCCTCTATTCCGTATGCTAACCGAAAGGGGGATTCTTTTGTGGTGGAATATGGCGTCGTTCGATATGCCCATAGGACTTGTGGAAGCTCTTCTGCCCAGGCTCCATTTGCATCTTGTAATCTCCATTTTATCCCTGCCAATATGACTTTGTTGGCGGCTTCGGCCTGTCCATTGGCCTGTGAATGTTCGACGGAGGTGTACTGGTGCTTTATATTCAAGTCGACTACTAGTTTTCTGAAGCCTGCATCTGTGAATTGAGTGCCATTGTCTGTGGTTATTGAATATGGAACTCCGAACCTTGTGACAATGTTTCTATATAGGAATTTCCGGCTTCTTTGGGCGGTGGCATTGGCTAGGGGCTCTGCTTCGATCCACTTTGTAAAGTAATCTACCCCTACTATGAGAAATTTAACTTATCCTGATCCCCGGCAACGGCGCCAATGTTCCGAGGGTTACCTGAAACTGTAGGTCGATCTCGGACGAGATTTTCTGTGCTGGTCGGAGCTGTTGTGTCCGACTTGATAATGGTGTAGTACTGTGCCTCCCTTTTTCAGCCTCTTTGCCTCCTTTTCTTCTGTGGGGAGTGTTCCCGTTTTGAGGTTGTTGATTATGGGGGTCATCCATCCTTGGTCCTGGCCTATTATGGCTAGGACTTTTCCCTCTTCCGAGATTGACAGGCTCTATAGCATTTCCTGGATGAGGCTTCTATTGTTGCCTCTAGGTTTGGTGCTGGCTAATTTCGAGAGTGCATCAGCTCGGGCATTTTGTTCGCGGGGTATGTAGCAGATCTTATATTCCCTGATTTGTCTAAGTTGTTCCTTGGTCTTATCCAAATACTTTTTCATGGTGGGATCTTTGTCTTGATAGCTCCCTGTTATTTGTGATGTGACCACTTGTGAATCGCTGTAAATGTTGAATTTTTGAGCTAACAATGCTTCGTATTCCGCCTGGTTATTTGAAGCCGGGAACCCGAACTTGAGGGAGAGCTCAACTTGGGTTCCCTGGTTACTTTCTATTATCACGCCTGCGCCGCTTCCGGTTTTGTTTGAAGAACCGTTCACACAGAGATTCCATTCTGTGAGGGTTTCCAGGGCGTCTGTGAATTCTGCGACAAAGTCAGCCAGATACTGTGATTTGATGGCCGTCCGAGCTTCATATTGGAGGTCGAACTCTGACAGCTCGACTGCCCATTGTAAAATTCTGCCTGCTAAATCTGTTTTCTGCAATATTCCTTTTAAGGGCTGGTTAGTTCGAACCTTAATGGTGTGAGCCTGGAAGTACGGGCGGAGTCGTCGAGATGTTAGAATGAGAGTATAGGCAAATTTTTCTATTTTCTGGTAGTTCAGCTCGGATCCCTACAGTGCTTTGCTAATGAAGTAGACGGGTTGTTGTCCATTTTCGTCTTCTCTGACTAGTGCTGAGGCTATTGCCCGGCTTCCTACTACGAGATATAATATGAGTGATTCTCCTTCTCGTGGTCGAGATAGGATAGGTGGCCGTCCTAAGAACTTCTTAAAGTCTTGGAAAGCTTGCTCACATTCTATCGTCCATTCGAACTGCTTTCCCTTTCTTAAAGTAGCATAGAAGGGGAGAGATATTATCGCAGCTCCTGTGAAGAATCAGGATAGGGCGGCCAACCTCCCATTGAGTTACTGTACTTCTTTGACACAGGTTGGGCTCTTCATGTTGAGTATGGCCTGACATTTGTCTGGATTTGCTTCAATTCCTCTTTGTGTGAGCATGAAACCTAAGAATTTGCCCGCTTCTACTGCGAAGGTGCATTTTGCGGGATTGAGTCGCATGTCATGCTTCCTTATGGTGTCGAACACTTAGGCCAGGTCGGACAATAATGTCTCTTCGCTTTGTGTTTTTATTAGCATGTCGTCCACGTAGACCTCCATGATCTTTTCGATGTGATCCGAGAAGACTTTATTCATTAGCCTTTGATAAGTAGCTCCTGCATTCTTGAGACCGAAAGGCATCATAATGTAGCAGTAGTTTGTTTTTGGTGTTAAGAACGAGGTCTTTTATTGATCTAGTGGATACATGGGGATTTGGTTGTACCCCGAGTATGCGTCCATAAACGAGAGATATCTATATCCGGAGGAAGCATCTACCAGAGCGTCAATACCTGGGAGTGGGTATGGATCTTTTGGACAAGCTTTGTTGAGATCAGTGTAATCGGTGCACATTCGCCAGTTCCCATTTGATTTTTTCACCAAGACGACGTTGGCTAGCCATAGTGGGTATTTGACTTCTCTTATGAATCCTGCTTCTAGTAGTGCTTGTATTTGTTCTTCCACGGCCTAGGATCGCTCTGGCCCAAGTTTTCTTCGTTTTTGCTGCACCGGCCGAGATCTTGGGTGGACCGCCAACTTATGACACATTAGCTTAGGGTCTATGCCTGGCATGTCTGCGGCTTTCCACGCGAAGAGGTCAACATCATCTCGTAAGAATTGTATTAGTAATTCTTTTGAGTCTCCTCTCAGGATTGTGCCGATATTAGTTGTTTTTTCCGAGGTGTCCCCGATCTGAATCCTCTCTATCTCACCTTCTGGCTGCGGACGAAGCTCCACTCGTCATTGAACTCCGCCCTGCTCGATTGTGTGGAACTCTTCTCCTCTGCCTCTGAGGTTTAGGCTTTTGTTATAACAGCGACGTGCCGTCTTTTGATCTGCTTTTATCGTGGCTATCCCTTTCGTAGTTGGGAATTTCATACATAGATGTGGGGTCGAGACTATTGCGCCGAGTTGGTTAAGTGTTGT
Source organism: Arachis stenosperma (assembly GCF_014773155.1). Lineage (NCBI taxonomy): Eukaryota > Viridiplantae > Streptophyta > Magnoliopsida > Fabales > Fabaceae > Arachis > Arachis stenosperma. The sequence goes on from NC_080379.1 coordinate 148,125,709, forward strand.
CCGACCTATGAGAGCATTGTAAGCTGAACCTACATCGACCACGATGTAGTCTATTTTGAGGGTCCTGGACTGGTTCCCTTTTCCGAAGGTTGTATGTAGTGGTATGTATCCCAATGGTTGAACCGGGGTATCTCCTAGTCCGAACAGACTATTTGGATATGCTTTAAGTTCTTTTTCTTCTAAGCCGAGTTTATCGAAGGCTGTTTTGAATAAGATCCCGGATGGTGATGACCATGGGATCGTCGTGTCCTGAGGTGACACCGGATGCGTCCTCTTTAGTGAATGTTATGGCTGGGATGTTGAGTGCTTCCTCCTTTCCCTTGACATGATACACTTCTTTGAGATATCTTTTGCGAGATGATTTGAAGATCCCGCCACCTGCGAATCCGCCATGTATCATGTGGACATGTCTTTCTGGTGTCCGAGGTGATCATTCAGTTCGTTCGGTATCTTCATCCCTTCGTCTCTTTCTTTGATCATCATCTCGGGTGGCCAGAAATCGATCTAATTTTCCTTCTCTTACCAATTTTTCTATGATATTTTTTAAGTCGAAGCACTCATTGGTGGAGTGCCCTCGGACTCGATGATATTCATAATATTCCTTCCGGTTTCCTCATCCCCTTTTGCCTTTGAGTGACCGTGCTGGGAGAATTTTTTCTGTGTGGCAGACTTCTTTGTATACGTCGACCAGGGATGCCCTGAGAGGAGTGTAATTATGGTATTTTTTTATTTTCTCCCCTTATCGATCTTCTTTTCTCTTGGATTCCTTGTATTTGTCTCGGTAGGGGGCCCCTGATTTTGAGGTCTCTCCTAACCAAGCGTTTTCTTCCATGTTGATATATTTTTCTGCTCGTTCTTGTACTTCGTCTAAGGAGGTCGGGTACTTTTTTGATATAGACTGGCTAAAAGGTCCCTCTCGTAGGTCATTGATGAGTCCCATGATGGCGGCCTCTGTTGGTAAACTTTGTATGTCCATGCACGTTTTGTTGAATCTCTCCATGTAGTTGCGGAGGCTCTCCCGATCTCCTTGTTTGATCCCTAGTAAACTGGGGGCGTGCTTGGTCTTATCTTTCTGGATGGAGAATCTAGCTAGGAATTTTTTAGCTAGGTCGTCAAAGTTTGAGATAGACTTTGGAGGTAGGTTGTCGAACCATCGGATTGCTGTCTTTGTGAGAGTTGTTGGAAAGGCTTTACAGCGAACAGCATCTGGGGCGTCGGTGAGGTACATTCTGCTTCTAAAGTTGCTGAGGTGGTGGTTGGGGTCCGTGGTGCCATCATACAAGGTCATATCCGGGAGTTTGAAGTCTTTTGGAATTTTGGTTTTCATGATTTCCCTGGTGAACGGGTCTTGCTCTTTGCGTGAATTTTCTTCGGGATTGGTCCGAGGGGCTTTTGATTTGAGATCGGCTTCCAATTGCTGTAACTTTTCTTCCAATTCTCGACGTCGCCGTACCTCTCTTTGTAAATCTTTTTCGATTTCTCGTTGTTGTTTGGTTTCTTTTTCAAACTGTTTTAAGCGGTCTAGAAGCGCTTCTATTGCCCCTGAATTTGGTGAGTCTTTGTCCTTGTTGGGTTCCGGGGTATCTTGTAGCGTGACATCCGCGTTCTTGTGCAGTGTTCTTCTTCCAGACCTGAATCGTGGTCGTTGTCATGGTCGTCCGCCATGGTGATGGGATGACTTTCAGGTTCCCCGACAATGGCGCAAATGTTCCGAGGGTTACCTGAAACTGTAGGTCGATCTCAGATGAGATCTTCTGTGCTGGTCGGAGCTGTTGTGTCTGACTTAATGATGGTGGCTAGAGCCGCCGTGTCCGACTTGTTGGACTTGGTGATGGTGCTGATCCTTCGTCCCCGGAGGGAGGGTACCTGCAAGGGACTCCGATGCTTAAGTTAGCAAGGGTATTAAGCAGGTATTGAGTAGAATCAGAGTATGAGTTATACCTGGGTGCTCCAGTGTATTTATAATGGTGAGATGTGACCTTTTGGATAAGATAAGTTAGTTATCTTATCTTATCTTTATCTTTGAGTTGAGGTCAGCGTATCTTCAACGGAACCGCCTTTATCTCTATAGGCTTGGGCTGCCTTAGGATTTGGGTCGTGTTCCTCTATCTGGGCCCTTTGTTGGGATCTCCTGTTGATTTGGCCGAGTTCTTTTACAAAGAAGTCGATCCGCTTGACCTGAAGAGGTCGGTCGCTTTGTCGCCAATCATCCCAGGTCGGGTAGCTCGACCTAGGGTATGAACAAGTAGTATGTTAAAAAAGACAACATAAGTGATTGACAACCATAAAGCATGAGTGTATTAATATAAATGTCATGGTTCAACTTAAAAGAGTCTGTCACACAAAAAAGAGAATCCAACTAACATAAGTGTGCTAAATATAGTTGCCACAAAAAAAAAGAGCTTCACATCAAAACATAAAGGACTACACATCCTTGTCTAGTCGTTGCTTAGTGAAAAATTTTAAACTAAAACAGAAGTCATATACACATTAAGTTAAAGTCTTCAATTCTTTTTTTTGGAGCCTAAAATCCTGGAGTTGGGACGAACTTCATGAAATTGACAAGTCTTGTTGTTGTTCCTGAACTAGCACCCTGCATGGGATTCACTGGGTCAAAGGTTGCTGGTGGAGAGAATCTTCTACTTAGTGGCAACTTTAAAGGCCTTTTTATTCCAGGATCCTAGATGAACTAAAAAAATTACTAGACATGAATAAGCATTCACCTGAATCAAAGAAAGTCTAATCATGTAAATATTTAGATATCTGTTGAGAATCTTTTAGCTCGGAGGCAGTTGGCTGAGATAAATCTATTTCCACAGATTATGCATTAGAAGTGGTTGGTGCATCTACAGTAGGCTGCACAACAGGAATATTGTCTCCATCACTTTGGTCACCATCATCTTGAGGCTGCTCAACTGGTTGTTTATATGCAAGAGCACCTCCTTCACCTTTCTTCTTCTTAGCAGTAGCAACAACAACATCAGCAATTCTCTTTTTCTTGCAACCTCTCCTTGTGTGTCCCTCTTTATCATAGAAGCTACAAGTAAATGTCTCCAACTGCCTTTTTAGATAAACATTATCTCCATTGTTACTCTAAAGTTTGGGATCAACTTTAAGCTTTTTAGATCCTCTTCCTGTATTTATCATTTTCTTCATCTTAAGCTTCCTTGGTTTCTTCTTTATTTTTGGTGCATGTGGCTTGTTGTATTCCTCTGCTTGCTTTCATAATGGTCGTCCAAGAATTGGATTAATGTGATGATTATATATTTTTCTTGTATGCCTCCATTGTTAGTCATCTGTGACAAAAATTTTCTAGTAGCTTGTTAATCCAAAAAAGTGTAACACATGCATGCACACAAGGAATACCTATATATGAACAACAATCACATGAACTATGAAACTTAATCATATACTATCACTGAATTATTTGGAATATAATTGCAAAAATAAAGTAAATGACATGTAACCATCCGAAATTGGCAAGTACACAATTTTTTTCTAAGTCCACCACATGGTTAGTTGGGTAACCATGTACCTCAAATTTTTCAAATTCATTATCCCCTGTCTAAATAGGCTTCAAATTCTTAAACTCTTTTCTTACTTTTTTTCAATATACTCTTTATAATTGGTGTGAGCACCACCTCTGTGATTGTTTAGTTTCACCTTGTTCTTGGCTATGGTCCGCATAATAAATATTCGAAATTCCTTCAACAATGTTATTATGAATTTTGCTCTTGCATCCTTGAACTTTGTATTGAACACTTCATATATATTGTTACATATGTATTGTTATTGTTATGCTCTGAAAAATTCAAGTTTGAATTAGAAGTAATATTATCAAAACATAAGTTCTACACTTAATTTCATAAATTAAGTGATAATTTAACTGATATAACATCTTAATTATTTCTCAAATTACATATTGTATAAATATAGTTTTTCTTTTATATTTTATAACTATCTGTTATTTCTGATTCTAAAACTATTTAAGTTTTAAACCCTATGTTACTTTTGAGGGCTATACTTTATAATAACTTTTTCAACATCAAAAGTTTCGATAATGATTTTTTAGATGTGAATGAGTCAAAATATGATTTTTAATAAATTTTTAGAAATTATTTATTGTTCTGTTTTAAATTCATAAGTTTGCAAAATGTCGATTTTTTGAAATTTAAACTAAAATAAAAAAATTAGATTTCTATTCTTGTTTGTTTTGATTTTTTTATATTTTATTTGAATTCAGTAGAATATTTTTTAAAGGGAGTGCTAAGTAGACAATGACCATCTTGAACAATATGAACAACGGGCCCTAAAAATTGGCCCAATTAAACTACTAACACAGTACACCCGTAGACACCCCCTTCCCAAAATCCTAATTTTAATCATCCTAATTACTAACATCATAATCATCCCACCCACTCCCCCATTTTTTGACCTAGCAGTAAAAACTTTTCCCCTACCCCCAATTGAAACGACATTCACAAAGGAGGAACCCTCCCCTATCTCCAATTAAAACGGCATTGACAAAGGAGGACCCTTCACAGCTGGTGCTTCGTCCGCACTGCTTTCTGTCGTCTAGCCTGCCTCTTGTCACGGCAACCATCCTCCGGGGCGCCTCCATTGTGTAGACGAGCAGTTGCAGTCATAGCCCTCTGTCGCCGTCGCGTGGATATTTCCCAGTCGCAACTTGCATCGTCTTCTAACGGCCAGCTCCCGAGCTTGAAGTCCCCGCGTGTTTGCATCGCCTGTGGTCTTCCTCCGACAAAACCAGAGCAACCATCGTGTGTGCATATTCGCCCACATCGAAGATAAGTCCACCGCTAGCTGTTCTTTCATGGATTAGATGTTCATAGTATTTTTTATGTTACGGTTGCATTGAACTATTTTGCTGCTTGTGGGAAATGCTGGGTCTGATTGACTTCTGGAAGTGTTTGTTAACATAAAGAAATTGAAAAGAACAATGACCCGTAAATATTGTTGAGAAGCCTGTTTTTCTCATCTTATTTTGTAGAGGTTGACTGAATTTGGGTCTATTTTTCCTCTGTGTATTAGTAAGTCAGCAATTGGTGTGAAGCACGTGCTTTAAATTTGTTGTGTTATGAGTTGTTTATTCACTGTAAGTCGGATGGTTATTTTTCTACATGAATGGATGGTTGAATTTTTTCACAAGTGTTTGAAATTTGGTTTAGGTTGGTAACCAATTTTTCCTTCCGTTAGCTCACCTAACAGGGTGTCACGTGTGAATAATTGTTCAATTTACTGATTAGGCATATTTGATTTTGAAGAAATAGTGTTTAATTGGTATCATGTTTGTTTGTTTAAGGAAAAAAATGCATGTATAATTTGGCAACACTTTAAATTTTTTAATCTTAGCTAAAAGTGTATTATGCTTTTTCCTCACATGTCTACTTGCTATATAAGAAGATGTTGATGTATTTGATTGGATAGGATGTAAAGAAAAGTAGTTTTGGTATTGAGTTTGATCACTTAAAGTCTCTATTTCCATGCTGATGACCATCTTCATCTACCATTGCAATCCTTTTTTTGGTACATTCTAAACATAGCCGCTTTAGATTTTAAAAACAATTAATAAGTCAATAAGAATAGTCCTTGTGATGTATCATATCAAAATAAATAGGGCGTTGCATTGAATTTGCAAATTATTTGGTCAAATACATAACCAACATCACTTATTAGTTTTTTTAGAAATGATTTGGTGACTATTCTCCCCCAACAGCTCAATGAAACAAATCACATTTACTTTCTTCCTTTTTTCTTCCTTTTGTAAAACTTAATGACTTTAATTCAAGATAAGAAAAGCAGGGAAGGAACTATGTTTATGGTTACATGTGTAATCAAGAATTGAATGTTTCACAAAATTAGATCGTGAAGAATTTTGAAGTTCCCGTCACGTCTTATCAGACAAAAATATTGCAAAATAGTAATGCTAAGAGCTAGTGAACTATGACTTTATTATTCTCGATCATGAATGTTTTAAAGACACATATACAAATTCTAAAAATAATGCGTATTTATATAGAAATATTATTTTTAAGCGTGTGATATCTTTAATACATGCAATGGGACAATTATACTAGATGCATGTTAAAAATTTAGGATTGTGAAATCATCTAAAGCAATTATGAAGCAATTTTTATTATTACAAATTTCTAGTGCCTATTAAGCAATATTTATTATGACTTGTTTTGGTTCCTTTCGTCATCGGAAGTTCGATTTTGACTGCTTCCTTTCCAATAACCTTGTTACACCCGATTTTTTGTTCTTTGCCTGTTTACTCGTATTGCGTATGACTGTTGTTGTTCTACTGTCGATTTCAGTTTTTTTTTTAAATGATAACACAGTTAGTAATATCACATGGTGCATGAATCCTTGGATTAAAGCGAATAGTATGAAATTTTTTGGAGTTTAGTGATTGATATTTTAGAATTCTTTTATTTATCTATATCTGGTTCATGTGATTGACTTGGAAATTATATGCATTAGAGATGTTCAATTTTGTAAGAAACCACCAAACCAAAAGGAGAAGGCTTTTTGTGGTGGCTTAACTAGATATGAATTAATTTGGGTGTAAATACTACGGTAGTATAATTGTTGATGGCAACATATTTGTGACTTTATTATTTTGGATCATGGATGTTTTAAAGACATGTGTTAAAATTTTAAAAATAATACGTATTATATAAAAATAATATTTTTTATGCATGTGACTTTTTTAATACATGCGAGGGGACAATTATACTAGATGAATGTTAAAAATTTAGGGTTGTGAAATTATCTAAAGCATTTATAAAGTAATTTTTATTATTACTAATTTCTAGTACCTATTAAGCAATTTTTATTATGAATTGTATTGGTTTCTTTTGTCATCGGAAGTTCAACTTTGACTGCTTCCTTTCCAAGGACCTTTTTACACCTGATTTTTTATTTTTTGCCTATTTACTTGTATTGCGCACGACTGTTGTTGTTTTGCTGTTGATTTCCTTATTTTTGAAATTACAACACAGTGAGTAATATCACATGGTGTATGCATGCCTGGATTACAACGAATAGTATGAATTTTTTTGGAGTTTGGTGATTGAAATTTTAGAATTCTTTTGTTTATCTATGTCTGGTTCATGTGATTGACTTTGAAACTCTATACATTAGGGATGTTCAATTTTGTAAGAAACTATCAAACCAAAAGGAGAAGGCTTTTTGTGGTGGCTTAACTAGATATGAATTAATTTGGGTATAAATATTACGGTAGCATAATTGTTGATGGTAACATATTTATTTGTTATTCCTTTTAGAAACAGGCTGATGAGTGTGTCGAGCTCTTCGGATTAACGGTTGGGTTTGCAATTATAGTCATATGATAATGTTTCATTGGTGTCAAGACTTATGATTGAATGTTTTCTGACAGGTAAGAAACTGCTCTGAGCTTCAGTTGCTGAATAGCATTAAGATGGAGAAAAAGGTAATATGTGTTTTGTTATTACTTAGTCTTGATTCTATTTTTTTTATAACCTGTATTCTGTTTCTTAATAGAAATTAGTAGAGACACGATGTTCTCCTTGCTACATCAACGAGATGATTACCCACTTGGAAGAAATTAATGCCGCTGCGAAGCTAGCTGAGATTGACGCAATTGGGGTTGGATTTGTGAAGAAGATTTCTCACTGGGCAATGAAGTAGAAGATAATGATTCAATTAGCCAAGGCATATGATGTGGAGACAAACACACTAATAGTGGATGTCGGGAACATCCGCGTTAATGCTGAGTTAATAGGGAGGGCATCAGGGATACGCTCCGGTGGTAAGCTGCTTATGTTTCCTTGTGATTTTGTTGTCATATATGGTTCGGTGGGTTTGCTCTTAGCTATCGTAAAATTTATTCTATATACTTGTGTGACTCTGAAATGTTGGTGTTGACGTTCCAAAAATAGAAAAAATAATCCCGCCCACCTGGAAATCAAAGAGCAATTTAAGAAGAAAACAACCACCCAACTGCACGATTTTGTTTATGCCTGCCCTATGGACATAGAAGTGGATAGGATGAATTTTAGAAGGTACTTCATATTGGTGGTCTTAAAGATGTTCCTATACCCAACCAGTCAACAAACCATTTCTTCGTGGCACATACCTCTGATTCTGGATGTCTCTGATCTTAACAAATTTAACTGGGCACATAAGACATTCAAGTGGTTGGGAAAAGCGATAGAAACACACCAAAATAAGAAGCTTGAAACTTGTGGTAGCTGCATGTTTGCCCTGATGGTAAGTTTAATTATTAAACTACTTATTTATCCTACTTGCAGTTATGTTGAACTAATTAGCCATTCAACCTTTCCATCCAGCTGTTGTACTTTCAGCGGCTGAGGCATGGTCCACTAGAGTGCTGTTGAGAACCAGAGCCATGGGTGACTGCATGGACTGCATCAGAACTAGAAAAAAAGGCAACTAATGTCCTTGATGAGGTACTAAGATGGACGATATATTCTCTGTTATATTCTAATCCAATTAAAATAGTTAGAATTTTCTAGTGTGGGATTTCGGATGATTAGTTTGTAACCTCAATTGACCTTTTGATATTAGGGTGGCATCGAAAATAGGGCAAAAATTCGTGAAGAAGAGTGCAGAATCCGCATCCAAAAAAAGAGCGGAAAGAGAGAATGCATGACTAGAGCGATTCAGAAGGTAATGTGCCTGTTGGAATGTAAAGTACGTGCAACATTAAAGTCATAGGCAATTAGATCATATGCTAATTTGAAGTGTTTATTTGTAATTGCACAACTGGAGGCATGCTCCTATAGCATTTGGGAGTTTTATAGGTTTAACATCAGTGTACTTGTATGTCGAACTCAGTAAAGTTATATGAATTTCTCGCTGAATGTACACCGGAATGCAAGGATGGATCTGTTACAAGCGAGGATCGTAAGAAACTAGCACAAACGCCATCAAGGCCATCTGAATAAAAACTTCCTGAAAACCATACAGTGGCACAAGGGGTGAGTTCATTTTCTTGTAGATATAGGTTGGCTTCATGAATTAATTACTCTGATTTCATGTAAATGTTGTTGGGGTTGGATGCCAAATATGGTTTTGTGGTGTAATAAATGTATTGGATGTTCAACTCTTATTGTATTTGGAATGGATATTGACATAGTTATGTATAGGTTCTTCTAGGAAATAAGATAGCTTTTTTATAAATTGAATTTTCTATTGTGGTCGTTGATTTGTATCCGGAGTTTATACCATAGTTGTTTCTTTCTAAAAACCTGATAACCCGGTTGATATTCCATACCCAGAAAAGCAAGTTAGGCACACGAAGAAAGTTACCTGTTATCATACCAAAATCTGGTAAAGGCAGCAAGACAGCACGTGTTGCGTGAGGCACAAGGAGAGACTTGCAATTGTTGCCAACTCCGACGAGGAAGATAAAGTGCCAATTTCTCGAAGAAGGCGCCGTTTATTTCATGCCAACTCGAACCCGCCTGGCGAGCAGCTAAATAAGGATGCCAAATCGTCGGATGTGCAGCAAGTGGATCCAGTTACACCTTCTACAACACTTGTGCAAGTTACTGAATACGATTTTGACAGGAAAGTTCTATTAGTTAACATCTGTTGTAGATAAGAATTGGCCTTATCTTGATTTTCGTGTGATTTCAATCAGAGTACTAACTATGTTATCTAACTTTGTTGCTTTCGATGCAGAGAGTTTGACTTGAACTTCGTGCAATGCTTAGAAGTGGAGGAAATATTGTTAAAAGTTGAATAGAGTAGATACACCAAGCCATTAGATATGGAACCCCTGAAGATCGTGATGCCGAAGAAGTCACGCTGCCAGACCCTGAGTCCTGAAAGACCTAGCTTTTCACTTGGCCTGACACAGCTTGAGAAGCCACCAGTTACACCCCTAATCACAACAGTACATCCAAGTGTTAAGGATGTCAAGTTAGGAAAGGATAAGGAGGACATGGTCCGAAGTTGGATTCTGAACTCTTCCCTCAACAAAGAGGCGTTGTTGGCTACCTACAAAGGTAGGCCGCATCTTTGCCTGTTAAGGAAGGGTCTATGTACATTGAAAGCACGTGGTTAGGTCAACAGCAACATAAGTGATTAATCTCCATGTTTTAGTTTCACTCATTGTGTTCTTCGTACACTTTATATCGTGTTTTTTAATTTTTTATAGCAGATCATTCAATGGATGTGTTACACATACAATGATGCACAGTCTGTGAGATTTAATCGTGATTTCTACTGCGTGTATCCGGGAATATTAGTATGAATAATATACTTTTTTTGTATCTTAATGTCGACACTTTATAACTGACTAATGCTCTGACAACAGGAAACAGTGATACGACAGCATAACCTCGATTCGTTCCATAACGGGCCAGTTTCGGTGTATGAGGGATTGGGTCCAAACTTTGGAGAGGATACCAAATTCTTTAACAAAGTGGACACAGTAAAAAGAAAATGGGTGAGATATTGTTGTATTTTATGTATTGCATGGTACAACATATTTAGACGAGAATGTATTTGTTCATGTGAATTATTCTGTATACTTTGCTAGGTGTTAGTTGAATATGTAGGACAATTCCTCATGTGTTTTCGTCACCGACTTGTTGAATAGTACTGGTTGAATAGTATTCATTATAATTGAGACGGGAGTTGTATCTTCTATTGGTGCCCATGAATGGGGATGATTGTTTCACTTGTGAAGGGTTTGATTTGCTTGTCATGCATGGTACACCATGCGGGTAATATTTGACCCTGTTGTTATACGTGAATTATTGTTGCAGTGGTTTATTCCAATGTGTTCAAAAGGAAATTGGTGGCTGTATGCATTTGACGTGGCAAGAAAAAGGGTTTTGGTAATTGATAGTCTTCATGATGAGGCACCCGACGATGCACAGAAGAAACTAGATGTATATGCGGTAAGCTAAAACACCCATTTAAGCATTATTTATAAATACATGAACCACATTAAATATATGCTGAAGAGATATTGCTGAGTGATTTACAGGGACAGCTAATTGAAAACATGGCTAAAGTGGCCATTCCAACATATGACCGAAGTGCGAACGGCCCAATGTGTGCATATGCCAAAGTTTCCATGCAACCAAATGGGTAAGTAGTACCAAGCAACAAACCCAACAACTGAATCAATTGGCAGTGGCTTTAACATTGATATTTTACTAATAGCATCGTTTTTACTTGATTATGTAGTTGGAATTGTGGCATCTATGCCATTAAATTCATGGAGACATGGACTGAAGATTGTAACTTAGACGAATGGAATGATGTAAGTTAACTGGTCGGTTTCTTTTTAATTTGTTATTACCATTTCATGTTACTTTGACACATTAAACAACGTGCTGACATTTTAAACACCATACAAGAAATGCTTCTGTCAATGAGATAGGAGCTGATGTTGGATATTGTCATGGGAGCACACAATGAATCAATTGAGCAGGTGCGATCTTTGTTGGAGCAAAGTGATGGATGTGTACACCGCAACCGTCAAAGAAACAAGAAAAAGATGGTTAAAGCACCATTCACAACACCAAGCACAAGGACATTGATGAAAAGAGTGGGAGGATTACCTGTGAGGAAGAATCGAAAAGGAAGAAAGCAATAGATGTACTTAGTTTTCAAACCATACATTCATCTTTTGTCGGGTTGTATTTGTGTCTATGGAATGGAGTTTCGTTACAACAGACTTCCTATATTTTCTTGGCAAATAACATTTATATGGTATTTTTTTTTATCAAATCGTCTGATTTTCTTGCATCATGTTAACGCTACCTAAAAGCTAATGGTAAAGAACAACACAGGTAATAAGAGTATCCATCTACATACATGTTGAATCACAACAAATAATAAAAATAATCATCCGCTAACCTATTAAATCGAACATCCATCTTATACAACTTGTAGCTAATCGCACAATCCATGCTAGCCCTATTAGAAATAACCATCGGGGCACCAATAGAAATAACCATCCTCTAACTTATTGAATCGAACATCTGCATTATAATACTTGTAACTAATAACACACAATTCCTAATCCTGTTAGAAATAACCATCCGGGAACCAATAGAAATAACCATACTTTAACTTATTGAATCGAACATCCACTTTATACTATGTGTAAATAATCACTCACACGATGCTAAGCCTATTAGACGTAACCATTCAGACACCATAAAAATAACTATCTGTTACCATACTAAATCAAACATCCAGCCCTTGCGACTCGTAATTGATCACACACACAATCCCAATCATATTACAAATAACCATCAAGGAAACAATAGAAATAACTATCCGCTAACATACTAAATCGAACATCCAGGCTATACTAATAGTAACTAGTAGGGGTGTTCGTGGTGCGGTTTGGTTCGGTTTTTGAAGGAAAAGCCATCCGATCCGATCGTTTAATTAAGCTGTGGTTCTGTTTGGTTCGGTTTTTTTTCAAGGTCATCCGAACCAAACCAAACCAATTAAAATCGGTTTGGTTTGGTTCGGTTTGTTCGATTTTTTCAATCAAATAAAAAAAATTCTACCATACTATTATGCAATATCATAAGATTGAAATCAACAAGCCAAAATACACAATAGCTAACAAAGTCTTGATCTAATGAAATATAACGACAATAGAATTCAAATATGACAATTAAAGAAGTTTAATAGCTCAACAGTCAACACAACTGAAAATAAAAATAAATTGTCATTAAACTGATAACAATTAGCAAAGTTATGGTGTCTTCTTCTCCAATAAAATAGCTAAAACTTCATAATGCAAACCAACCTGAAATTAAAAAAAAAAACAATTACATAATAAGAACAACAAGAACAACAACAACAACAATTATAATAATAATAATAATAATAATATAAGGAGCTGGCAAGCTTCCTTGTGTTTCGTTGAGGAGCTGGCACAGAAGGCAAAGCAGTCGGAGATCTGATGCTTGTTGATTCATTCGGAATAGGAACTGGAGGCAATCCAGTGTCGCCCATATTCTCACTTGAACTGACATCAAACTACATAAACAAGTAATAAACCAAACAATAAACAAATTAAACCAGCAATGAACAAATTAAACCAGCAAGGCAGCAATAAACACTAAACAGAATTTGCAAATTGAACTTGGCAATGAACAAATTGAACTAGGCAAATTAAACACTAAACAGAACAAAACTTGATAATCTCAAATTAAACCAGCAATGAACCAAACAAGCAATGAACAAGCAATAAACCTTTATACCAACAAATTGAACTTGACAATAAACAGCAAGCACCAAGCAGCAATAACCATTAACCATTAACCAGCAAAGTCACCAATAACCATTAACCATTAACCAAGCAGCAATAACCATTAACCATTAAACTGTATTCATGTTAACAAACTGAACATTGAACAAAGTCACAAACTGAACAAACTGAACAAACTGAACACTGAACAATAACCATTGAACAATAACCATTGAACAATAACCATTAACCAGCCCTAAACCAACAATAAACCAAACAGAACAAAACTTGAAAATGTGAACAAGCAATGAACAATTAAACCAGCAATAAACACTAAAACAAGTAATGAACAACTAAACCAGCAACAATAATTGAAGAAGCAATGAACAAATTGAACAAGGTTTAGTGACACCAAAACAAGGTTTAAGCAACTCCTTCTAACATTCTAAAAGAGCTGCTGACGAAAGGTATGTGGTAAGGCCCAGGAGGTTAGTGACACCAAAACATTGCAAGGTTTATGAAAGGAAACCATGAATTCATCAAACTTTTAGCCAATTCCTCCAGAGGATCAGATCGTCCATCATGACCTTTCGTTAAATCACTTCAAATCCCCATACAAAATTCAAGTTAATACAAGTGTGATGATTCCAACGGGTAAGAATTTAATTTTATCAACGATAAATTAAACAGCTTTCAGATTTAATCTGAAGGCCGCACAATCATGCAATTGAAGGTCAAAATAGCTTAAAGAACTCATCCACAGTGGGATTAAGAAATCCTTTAAACCCTAATTAAAGAGGAAATCAGTCAAACAAACACCTGAGCGTATAGTAGAAATGAACCAGACCTAAAACACGGAAAATTCAACTTCAATCAGACGCTACAGAGACAATTAAATTTCAATTTCATCATGCAACACCTCCTGATACAACCAACAACATAGACCAGCAAGCAGCAATACCAACAACAAGGCAAGAATGCATCAGTAGAGTTTACCTGAATAGATGGCTCGGGCTCCATATGCACTTGAAGGCTTTCTGGGTGGAGGCGGTGAGGTACCCAGAAACGGTGCTGGGTGGAAGCTTTCTTGGTGGAGGCGGTGACGTCGGAGGCTCGGAGGTGGTGAGGTCGGAGGTCCTGTAGGTGGGTGGGTGACTGGGTCTTTGTCCTCGTCTTCGCGGTAGGTAGGTGATTGCTGGCTTGAGTGGCTTCGACTTCGAGTTTCAGGGAGAAGGAGTGAAGAAGGTGGGTGACTGCTGGCCGTTTGGGTGCGTGGGTGGGTGGGTGAATGCTGGGCGCTGGTCGTTTGGGTGAGTGGCCGAGATGTGGTGGCTGGCTCCGATCTGGGGTTTGGGCGGCGGGGTTAGGTTTCCATGGGGGGAGGGGAGGGACTCGCGCAGCTGTAGCCTGTGCCCTGTAAGTCTGTAACGCGTTTGGGGGGGTGGGGGTGGGGGTATCGTATGTGGGTGGGGGTGGGGTTAGGGTGGTTTTAATTTTAGGGTTTTGGTTAAGAACCGGTTCGGTTCGGTTCGGTTAGGGTTTTGGTGGCAAGAACCGAAAACTGAACCGAACCGCAAAAAAACCGCAAAACATCACTTTTTCGGTTTTTTCGATTTTCGGTTAATTCGGTTTTCAGTTTTTTCGGTTCGGTCCATCGGTTTAGTTCGGTCCGGATCGGTTTTGAACACCCCTAGTAACTAGTAACTCACAATATCTTAAACATGTTACAACTAACCATCCGAATACCAATAAAATCAACCATTCGATTACCTACTAAAACAATCATCCAGACATTACTACTTGTAAGTACTCACATACAATATATCGAGATTGTTTCAAATAACCATCCAGATACCAGTAAAAATAACCATTCGATATCCTACTGAATAGAACATCAAGGTTATACAGCATGTATTCATCCAGACATTATTCTACAACAAGTCAAACCACATCACATAAAAAATATAAACACGCCGACCACGTGCACGTAGCAAGAAGCTAAGGCCACGGAATACCAGTTTCATAATTTTTTGACCATAGACAACCCAAACAAAAACATAACCATCAAACATACATATTGAGTTGTAACACCTAACAAAAGGGACCTCTAATATAACATAATGGATTCTGTATCCTAAACACTCTAGGTATTGTCGAAAGAGTTTAACAGGGACATGAATCCACCAACTCCTTGCTGAGAAATCTGCTGAGTGGAAGCATCCAAATCTTTATTTGCAGCAGAGGGAGGCGGCGTTGGTTAAGGGTGCACAGCGATGGCTGGCTTCGTTGTGGGGAAGGTCCACTGAGAGAGAGAGAGGAGCTATGTTGCGAGAGGAGAGGAAACGTATAACTGTTCAGTATTCAAAAATCTGATTTTTTTAAATTTGAAAAATGGTTATTACTATAATTAAATTAATCAAATAATTAATTAAATTTATGATTAATTTACTATTATAACCCCATTATTCATATTGTTTACCTATACTTTTCTATTTTTTATTGACATTTATATTTTGAAATTAATAAAAAATAAATAATTTATATAAGTAGTAAATTAAATTAGACTGATTCGATTTATTGTCTTTGTATCAATAGTAAATATAACGTAAATCGAGTCAAATTAATTCGATTTTTTCTTTGATGTTTAATTCGATTTATACTTTGATTTTTTCTTGTGATGGACTATTTGTGTTGTTTGGTCTGATAATAGGATTTATCATTTATCCAGTTTTGTGCTTATTTGGGGATATGATTTCTGTTCATACCCTGGATCGAGCTGTCCGACCCGGATGTTCTACAGACAAAGCGACCGACCTCTTCAGGTCAGGACAACCCGACCTCTTCTCAAAGAGCTCGGACAAGTCACAGGAAAGCCCAAACAAAGGGCCCAAATAGAGGAACACGTCCCAAATCCAAGGGCAGCCCAAGCCCGTAGAGATAAAGGCGGTTCCCTTAAAGATGACCTCATTAAGAGATAAGATAAAGATAACTAACTTATCTTATCCACAGGAGGCCACATCTCACCATTATAAATACACTGGAGCACCCAGGTATAACTCATACTCTGATTCTACTCAATACCTGCTTAATACCCTTGCTAACTTAAGCATCGGAGTCCCTTGCAGGTACCCCCCACCCTCCGGGGACAAAGGATCAGCACCTCCACTAAGTCCAACAAGTCGGACACACCAGCTCTGGCCGCTGCACACCTGCCGGACACGTCGGCTCCGACCAACACAGAAGATCTCGTCTGAGATCGGCCTACAGTTTCAGGTAACCCTCGGAACATTGGCGCCGTTGCCGGGGAACCTAGAAGTCATCCCATTAACATGGCGGATAACCATGACAACGACCACGATTCAGGTTTGGAAGACAGAACGCCGCATAAAAACGCAGACACAATACTCAAAGATACTCCGGAAACCAATGGAGACAAAAATTCATCAAATCCAGGAGTAATAGAAGCACTTCAAAATCGATTGGAGCAACTTGAGAAAGAAGCCCAACATCGACGTGAAAAAGAAGAAGATCTACGCCGGGAGATAAGGCGGCGCCAAGAATTAGAAGATAAGCTTATAAAACTCGAAGCTGATCTCAAAACTAAAGCTACTCGACCATCCACAGAGGATAGCTCTCAGAAAGATCAAGATCTATTCACTAGAGAAATTATGAAGACCAAAATTCCAAAAGATTTAAAGCTTCCGGATATGACTCTATATGACGGCACCTCAGACCCCAACCATCATCTCAGCAACTTCAGAAGTATAATGTACCTCACTGATGCCTCAGATGCAGTTCGCTGCAAAGCCTTTCCAACAACTCTCACCAAGACAGCCATTAAATGGTTTGACAGCCTACCTCCAAAATCCATCTTGAGTTTCGATGACCTGGCCAAGAAGTTCCTGGCCCGATTCTCCATACAAAAGGACAAAGCCAAACACGCACCACTAGGGATCAAGCAAGGAGATCGGGAGAGCCTTCGCAACTACATGAAAAGATTCAACAAAACATGCATGGACATACAAAGTCTACCAACAGAAGCTGCCATTATGGGCCTCATAAATGGCCTACGAGAAGGACCATTTAGTCAATCTATATCAAAGAGATACCCGACATCCTTAGACAAAGTACAAAAACGGGCACAGAAATACATCAACATGAAGGAAAATTCTCGACTTGGCGAAGCCTCAAGGTTCGGTTTTGCCTACCGAGATAAAAAATCCAAGAAAAAGGAAGATCGCTCCGGAGAGAAAATAAAAAAATATCATAACTATACTCCTCTTAGGGTATCCTTGGTAGATGTTTACAAAGAAGTCTGCCATACAGAGAAAATTCCTCCAGCTCGGCCACTGAAAGGCAAAAGAGGAGGAGGAAATCGGAATGAATACTGTGAATATCACCGACTTCGAGGGCATTCCACCAACGAATGCTTCGACTTGAAAAACGTCATAGAAAAACTAGTAAGAGAAGGAAAGCTAGATCAGTTTTTGGCCAATCGGGATGATGAACCAAGAAAAAGAAGAAGGGATGAGGATGTCGGACGATCTGAACGATCACCTCGCACACCGGAAAGACACGTTCACGTAATACACGGCGGATTTGCTGGAGGAGGAATCTCCAAATCATCCCGCAAGCGACACCTCAAAGAGGTGTACCACGTCGAAGGAAAAAAGGAAGCCACAGACATCCCAGCAATCATGTTTACCAAGGAAGACGCATCCGGAATCATCTCGGGATACGACGACCCCATGGTCATTACGATCATACTGGCAAACGCCAACCTTCACCGTACACTAATTGACCAGGGAAGCTCTGCCGATATCTTATTCAAAACTGCCTTCGACAAACTCGGCCTAGAAGAAAAAGAGCTAAGAGCGTACCCGAACAGCCTGTTTGGACTAGGAGATGCCCCAGTTCAACCACTGGGATACGTATCGCTGCATACAACCTTCGGAAAGGGGAACCAATCCAGAACACTCAAGATAGACTACATCGTGGTCGACGTAAGCTCAGCCTACAATGCCTTAATAGGTCGGACAACGTTAAATCAACTCGGCGCAATAGTTTCAACTCCACATCTATGTATGAAATTCCCAACTGCGGAAGGGATAGTTACAATAAAGGCAGATCAAAAGATGGCACGTCGCTGTTATAACGAAAGTCTAAACCTCCGAGACGAAGGAGGAGAGTTCCACACAATCGAGCTCGGTAGAGTTCAGAGGCGAGAAGAATTCCGACCACGACCCGAAGGAGAAGTAGAAAGAGTCCAGATCGGAGACACCTCGGATAAAACAACTAATATTGGCACGATCCTGAAAGGAGACACAAAGGAATCACTAATACGGTTCCTACGAGATAATGTTGATCTCTTTGCATGGAAAGCTGCCGACATGCCAGGCATTGATCTCGAACTAATGAGCCACAAATTGGCAGTCTACCCGGGATCCCGGCCGGTACAACAAAGACGAAGAAAACTCGGACCAGAACGAGCTCAAGCTGTAGAAGAACAAGTACAGGTGCTACTAGAGGCTGGGTTCATAAGGGAAGTTAAATACCCACTATGGCTAGCAAACGTCGTCTTGGTGAAAAAGTCAAATGGGAAGTGACGAATGTGCACCGACTACACCGACCTCAACAAAGCCTGCCCAAAAGACCCTTACCCACTCCCAAGCATCGACGCTCTAGTAGATGCTTCATCAGGATATAAGTATCTCTCGTTCATGGACGCATATTCAGGGTACAACCAAATCCCCATGTATCCACCAGATCAAGAAAAGACCTCGTTCCTAATGCCGAAAGCAAACTACTGTTACATCGTGATGCCTTTCGGTCTCAAGAACGTAGGAGCTACTTATCAAAGGCTAATGAATAAAGTTTTCTCAGATCACATCAGAAAAATCATGGAAGTTTATGTAGACGACATGTTGATAAAGACACAAAGCGAAGATACATTATTATCCGACCTTACTCAAGTGTTTTACACTATCAGGAAACACAACATGCGGCTCAATCCCGCAAAATGCACCTTCGCAGTAAAAGCAGGCAAATTCTTGGGCTTCATGCTCACACAAAGGGGGATTGAAGCAAATCCAGACAAGTGTCAAGCCATACTCAACATGAAGAGCCCAACCTGTGTCAAAGAAGTACAACAACTCAACGAGAGGTTGGCCGCTCTATCCCGATTCTTACCAGGAGCTGCGATAAAATCTCTTCCCTTCTATGCTACTTTAAGAAAAGGAAAACAGTTCGAATGGACGACAGAATGTGAGCAAGCCTTCCGAGACTTCAAAGAGTTCTTAGGACGGCCACCAATCCTATCTCGGCCACGAGAAGGAGAACCACTCATATTATATCTCGCAGTAGAGAGCCGGGCAATAGCCTCAGTACTAGTCAGAGAAGACGAACATGGGCAAAAACCCGTCTACTTCATTAGCAAAGCGCTACAGGGATCTGAGCTGAACTATCAGAAAATAGAAAAGTTTGCCTACGCTCTGATCCTCACATCCCGGCGGCTTCGCCCATATTTCCAAGCGCATGCCTGGTGCACGAAATTGTGATCACTACAACTTCGCACAACTAACCAGCAAGTGCACTGGGTCGTCCAAGTAATAAACCTTACGCGAGTAAGGGTCGATCCCACGGAGATTGGTGGTATGAAGCAAGCTATGGTCACCTTGTAAATCTCAGTCAGGCAGACTCAAATGGGTATAGTGATAAACGAATAAAGCATAAAGATAAAGATAGAGATACTTATATATATCATTGGTGAGAGCTTCAGATAAGCGAATGAAGATGCCTTCCCTTCCGTCTCTCTGCTTTCCTACTGTCTTCATCCAATCCTTCTTACTCCTTTCCATGGCAAGCTTATGCAAGGGTTTCACCGTTGTCAGTGGCTACCTCCCATCCTCTCAGTGAAAATACGTCCCGATGCTCTGTCACAGCATGGCTAATCATCTGTCGGTTCTCGTTCAGGCTGGAATAGAATCCAGTGATTCTTTTGCGTCTGTCACTAACGCCCCGCCCTCAGGAGTTTGAAGCACGTCACAGTCATTCAATCATTGAATCCTACTCAGAATACCACAGACAAGGTTAGACCTTCCGGATTCTCTTGAATGCCGCCATCAGTTCTTGCCTATACCACGAAGACTCTGATCTCACGGAATGGCTGGCTCGTTTGTCAGGCGAGCACTCGGTTGTCAGGCGATCAACCATGCATCGTGCAATTAGAAATCCAAGAGATAAACACTAGAGCCTTGATGCTTTGTAGAATAAAGTGGTTGTCAGTCACTTTGTTCATGAGTGAGAATGATGATGAGTGTCACGGATCATCACATTCATCAAGTTGAATAACAAGTGATATCTTGGACAAAGAACAAGCGGAATTGAATAGAAGAACAATAGTAATTGCATTAATACTCGAGGTACAGCAGAGCTCCACACCTTAATCTATGGTGTGTAGAAACTCCACCGTTGAAAATACATAAGAACAAGGTCTAGGCATGGCCGAATGGCCAGCCTCCCAATGATCAAAAAGATCTAAAGATCTCCAGATGTCTAATACAATAGTAAAAGGTCCTACTTATAGAAAACTAGTAGCCTAAGGTGTACAAAGATGAGTAAATGACATAAAAATCCACTTCCGGGCCCACTTGGTGTGTGCTTGGGCTGAGCAATGAAGCATTTTCGTGTAGAGACTCTCCTTGGAGTTAAACGCCAGCTTTTATGCCAGTTTGGGCGTTTAACTCCCATTTAGGTGCCAGTTCCGGCGTTTAACGCTGGAATTTCTGAGGGTGACTTTGAATGCCAGTTTGGGCCATCAAATCTTGGACAAAGTATGGACTATCATATATTGCTGGAAAGCCCAGGATGTCTACTTTCCAACGCCGTTGAGAGCGCGCCAATTGGGCTTCTGTAGCTCCAGAAAATCCACTTCGAGTGCAGGGAGGTCAGAATCCAACAGCATCTGCAGTCCTTTTCAGTCTCTGAATCAGATTTTTGCTCAGGTCCCTCAATTTCAGCCAGAAAATACTTGAAATCACAGAAAAACACACAAACTCATAGTAAAGTCCAGAAAAGTGAATTTTAACTAAAAACTAATAAAAATATACTAAGAACTCACCTAAAACTACTAAAAACATACTAAAAATAATGCCAAAAAGCGTATAAATTATCCGCTCATCACAACACCAAACTTAAATTGTTGCTTGTCCCCAAGCAATTGAAAATCAAATAAGATAAAAAGAAGAGAATATACTATAGACTCCAAATTATCAATGAAACTTAGCTCCAAATTAGATGAGCGGGACTAGTAGCTTTTTGCCTCCGAACTGTTTTGGCATCTCACTCTATCCTTTGAAATTCAGAATGATTGGCTTCTTTAGGAACTCAGAATCCAGATAGTGTTATTGATTCTCCTAGTTAAGTATGATGATTCTTGAACACAGCTACTTATTGAGTCTTGGCTGTGGCCCAAAGCACTCTGTCTTCCAGTATTACCACCGGATACATACATGCCACAAACACATAATTGGGTGAACCTTTTCAAATTGTGACTCGGCTTTGCTAGAGTCCCCAATTAGAGGTGTCCAGGGTTCTTAAGCACACTCTTTTTGCCTTGGATCACAACTTTATTTCTTTCTTTTTCTTTCTTTTTCTCTTTCTCCCCCTTTTTTTTTCGCTTCTACTTCTTTTTTTTTTTGTATTCACTACTTTTTCTTGCTTCAAGAATCATTTTTATGATTTTTCAGATCCTCAGTAACATGTCTCCTTTTTCATCATTCTTTCAAGAGCCAACAATTTTAACATTCATGAACCACAAATTCAAAAGGCATATGCACTGTTTAAGCATACATTCAGAAAACAAAAAGTATTGTCACCACATCAAACTAATTAAGCTAGTTTTAAAGATGAATTCGAAATCCTGTACTTGTTCTTTTGTGATAAAAACAGTTTTCATTTAAGAAAGGTGATGGATTCATATAACTTTAAGGCATAGACACTAAGACACTAATGATCATAAGACACAAACATTGACAAACATAAGCATAAAAATTCGAAAAACAGAAAAATAAAGAACAAGGAGATTAAAGAACGGGTCCACCTTAGTGACGGCAGCTTGTTCTTCCTCTTGAAGGTTTTATGGAGTGCTTGAGCTCCTCAATGTCTCTTCCTTGTCTTTGTTGCTCCTCTCTCATGATTCTTTGATCTTCTCTAATGTCATGGAGGAGAATGGAGTGTTCTTGATGCTCCACCCTTAGTTATCCCATGTTGGAACTTAATTCTCCTAGGGAAGTGTTCAGTTGCTCCCAATAGTCTTGTGGAGGAAAGTGCATCCCTTGAGGTATCTCAGGGATTTCATGATGAGTGAGATCTCTTGTTTGCTCCATCCTTTTCTTAGTGATGGGCTTGAGGTCATGCCTTCTCAGTTGAACCAGCTTTGGATGCTATAAATGGTTATGGAAAAACAAAAAGCAATGCTTTTACCACACCAAACTTAAAAGGTTTGCTCGTCCTCGAGCAAAAGAAGAAAGGAGAGAGTAGAAGAAGAAGAAAATGGAGGAGATGGAGGAGGTTGTGTGGTTTTATGAAGGATGGATGTGAATGGTGAAGAAAAAGATGGGATTTGATAGGTGAAGGGTTTTTGGGGAAGAGGTATTGAGATGATTAGTGAATGGGTGAAGAAGAGAGAGAGTGGTGGGGTTGGTGGGGATCCTGTGGGGTCCACAGATCCTGTGGTGTCAAGGAAAAGTCATCCCTGCACCAAATGGCACTCAAAATCACGTTTTGAGCCATTTCTGGCGTTAAACGCCGGGCTGGTGCCCATTCCTGGCGTTTAACGCCAGGTTCTTGCCCTTTTCTAGCGTTTAACGCCAGTCTGGTGCCCCTTTCTGGCGTTAAACGCCCAGAATGGTGCCAGACTGGGCGTTAAACGCCCAACTGCTAGGCTTACTGGCGTTTGAATGCCAGCAACATCTTCCTTCAGGGTGTGCTGTTTTTCTTCCTGTTTTTCATTCTGTTTTTTGCTTTTTCAATTGATTTTGTGACTTCTCATGATCATCAACCTACAAAATAAAATAAAATACAAAAGAAAATGGATAAAATATAACATTGGGTTGCCTCCCAACAAGCACTTCTTTAATGTCAGTAGCTTGACAGAGGGCTCTCATGGAGCCTCATAGATACTCAGAGCAATGTTGGAACCTCCCAACACCAAACTTAGAGTTTGAATGTGGGGGTTCAACACCAAACTTAGAGTTTGGTTGTGGCCTCCCAACACCAAACTTAGAGTTTGACTGTGGGGGCTCTGTTTGACTCTGATTTGAGAGAAGCTCTTCATGCTTCCTCTCCATGGTGACAGAGGGATATCCTTGAGCCTTAAACACAAAGGATTCTTCATTCACTTGAATGATCAGTTCACCTCCATCAACATCAATCACAGCCTTTGCTGTGGCTAGGAAGGGTCTGCCAAGGATGATAGATTCATCCATGCACTTCCCAGTCTCTAGGACTATGAAATCAGTAGGGATGTAATGGTCTTCAATCTTAACCAAAACATTCTCTACAAGTCCATAAGCTTGTTTTCTTGAATTGTCTGCCATCTCTAGTGAGATTCTTGCAGCTTGTACCTCAAAGATCCCTAGCTTCTCCATCACTGAGAGAGGCATGAGGTTTACACTTGACCCTAAGTCACACAGAGCCTTCTTGAAGGTCATGGTGCCTATGGTACAAGGTATGGAAAACTTTCCAGGATCTTGTCTCTTTTGAGGTAATTTCTGCCTAGACAAGTCATCCAGTTCTTTGGTGAGCAAAGGGGGTTCATCCTCCCAAGTCTCATTTCCAAATAACTTGTCATTTAGCTCCATGATTGCTCCAAGGTATTTAGCAACTTGCTCTTCAGTGACATACTCATCCTCTTCAGAGGAAGAATACTCATCAGAGCTCATGAAAGGCAGAAGTAAGTCCAATGGAATCTCTATGGTCTCATTTTGAGCCTCAGATTCCCATGGTTCCTCATTGGGGAACACATTGGAGGTCAGTGCACGCCCATTGAGGCCTTCCTCAGTGGCGTCCACTTCTTCTCTTTCCTCTCCAGATTCGGCCATGTTGATAACCTTGCACTCTCCTTTTGGATTTTCTTCTGTATTACTTGGGAGAGTACTTGGAGGGGGTTCAGTAATTTTCTTACTCAGCTGTCCCACTTGTGCCTCCAAATTTCTAATGGAGGACCTTGTTTCAGTCATGAAACTTTGAGTGGTTTTGATTAGATCAGAGACCATAGTTGCTAAGTCAGAGGGGTTCTGCTTAGAGTTCTCTGTCTGTTGCTGAGAAGATGATGGAAAAGGCTTGCCATTGCTAAACCTGTTTCTTCCACCATTATTGTTGTTGAAACCTTGTTGAGGTCTCTCTTGATTCTTCCATGAGAAATTTGGATGATTTCTCCATGAAGAATTGTAGGTGTTTCCATAGGGTTCTCCTAGGTAATTCACCTCTTCCATTGAAGGATTCTCAGGATCATAAGCTTCTTCCTCAGATGAAGCATCCTTAGTACTGCTTGGTGCATTTTGCATTCCAGACAGACTTTGAGAAATCAAATTGACTTGTTGAGTCAATATTTTATTCTGAGCTAATATGGCATTCAGAGTGTCAATCTCAAGAGCTCCTTTCTTCTGACTAGTCCCATTATTCACAGGATTTCTTTCAGAAGTGTACATGAATTGGTTATTTGCAACCATTTCAATTAGCTCTTGAGCTTCTGTAGGCGTCTTCTTCAGATGAAGAGATCCTCCAGCAGAGCTATCCAAAGACATCTTAGATAGTTCAGAGAGACCATCATAGAAAATACCTATGATGCTCCATTCAGAAAGCATGTCTGAAGGACATTTTCTGATTAATTGTTTGTATCTTTCCCAAGCTTCATAGAGGGATTCTCCATCCTTCTGTCTGAAGGTTTGGACTTCCACTCTAAGCTTACTCAATTTTTGAGGTGGAAAGAACTTTACCAAGAAGGCATTGACTAGCTTTTCCCAAGAGTCCAGGCTTTCTTTAGGTTGTGAGTCCAACCATGTCCTAGCTCTGTCTCTTACAGCAAAAGGGAATATCATAAGTCTATAGACCTCAGGGTCTACCCCATTAGTCTTGACTGTGTCACAGATTTGCAAGAATTCAGCTAAAAACTGCTGAGGATCTTCCAATGGAAGTCCATGGAACTTGCAATTCTGTTGCATTAGAGAAACTAATTGAGGCTTAAGCTCAAAGTTGTTTGCTCCAATGGCAGGGATAGAGATGCTTCTCCCATAGAAATCAGGAGTAGGTGCAGTAAAGTCACCCAGCACCTTCCTTGCATTGTTTGCATTGTTGTTGTTTTCGGCTGCCATGTCTTCTTCTTCTTTGAAGATTTCGGTTAGGTCCTCAACAAAGAGTTGTGCCTTAGCTTCTCTTAGTTTTCGCTTCAAGGTCCTTTCAGGTTCAGGGTCAGCTTCAACAAGAATGCCTTTGTCTTTGTTCCTGCTCATATGAAAGAGAAGAGAACAAGAAAATATGGAATCCTCTATGTCACAGTATAGAGATTCCTTAAAGTGTCAGAGGAAAAGAAAAATAGAAGAAAGAAGTAGAAAATTCGAACTTATCAAAGAAGATGGAGTTCGAATTTTGCATTAAGGGATAGTGTTAGTCCATAAATAGAAGGATGTGAGAAGGAGGGAAGTAATTTTTCGAAAATTAATTAAAATATTTTGAAAACATTTTGAAAAAAAAACATCAATTGATTTTCGAAAATAAAAGTGGAAAAGAAATCAAGTGATTTTTGAAAAAGAATTTGATATTAGAAATTAAAAAGATTTGAATGAAAACTGTTTTGAAAAAGATGTGTTTAAAAAGATTTGATTGAAAAGATATGATTTGAAAACAATTTTAAAAGAAGATTTGGTTTTAAAAATTAATGACTTGCCTAACAAGAAAAGATATGATTCAAACATTAAACCTTTCTCAACAGAAAAGGCAACATACTTGAAATGTTCAATCAAATCATTAATTGTTAGTAAGTATCTTTGAAAAAGGAAAGAAATTGATTTTGAAAACATTTGATTGATAAGATATGATTTGAAAAAGATTTGATTTTGAAAAACTTTGAAAACTTGAAAAAAATTTGATTTGAAAACAAAATCTTCCCCCTTTAGCCATCCTGGCGTTAAACGCCCAGAATGGTGCACATTCTGGCGTTTAACGCCCAAAACTATACCCTTTTGGGCGTTAAACGCCCAACCAGGTACCCTGGCTGGCGTTTAAACGCCAGTCTGTCCTTCTTCACTGGGCGTTTTGAACGCCCAACTTTTTCTGTGCAATTCCTCTGCTGTATGTTCTGAATCTTTAATTCTCTGTATTATTGACTTGAAAAGACACAAATTAAAAATATTTTTGGATTTTTAATAATAAGGAATAATCAAAATGCAACTAAAATCAAATAACAATGCATGCAAGACACCAAACTTAGCAGTTTGTATACTACTGACATTAACAAAATGAGAATGCATATGAGAAACAACAAAACACTCAAGTCAATAGAATTCAAAGATCAAAACAAGGAAATCATCAAGAACAACTTGAAGATTAATGAAGACACATGCATGAATTCGAAAAATGCAAGAAGAGCAGAAACATGCAATTGACACCAAACTTAAAATTAGACACTAGACTCAAACAAGAGATATTTTTGGTTTTTATGATTTTGAAATTTTTTTGGCTTTTTTCGAAAATTATGTAGAAAAAGAAAATAAAGGTATCAAAATTCTTAATGAGAATTCCAGGAATCATGCAATGTTAGTCTAAAGCTTTAGTCTAAAGAAATTAGACATGGCCGGCCAAGCTTCAGCAAGACATTGCATTCAAGAGCTAAATTGATGAGAATCAATCAGCTTTGGTGATGATAAGAACATCACCTTGAAACATTAGAATTCATTCTTAAGAACTCTGAAGAAAAATACCTAATCTAAGCAACAAGATGAACCGTCAGTTGCCCATACACAAACAATCCCCGGCAACGGCGCCAAAAACTTGGTGCACTTTGATCACTTTCACAACTAACCAGCAAGTCACTAAATTGTGAACTATACTTTTTTCACAACTCTCATAATCCCTGGTAATGGCTCCAAAAACTTGGTGCGCTCATACCATGGCATTACACAACTTCGCACAACTAACCAGCAAGTGCACTGGGTCGTCCAAGTAATAAACCTTACGTGAGTAAAGGTCGATCCCACGGAGATTGTTAGTATTGAAGCAAGCTATGGTCATCTTATAAATCTTAGTCAGGCAAACTCAGATATATATGGTGATGAACGAAAATAACATAAAAGATAAGATAGTGATACTTATGTAATTCATTGGTAGGAACTTCAGATAAGCGCATGAAGATGCCTTCCCTTCCGTCTCTCTGCTTTCCTACTGTCTTCATCCAACCCTTCTTACTCCTTTCCATGGCAAGCTCGTATAGGTCTCACTGTTGTCAGCAGCTACCTCCCATCCTCGCAGTGAAAGCTAATGCACACACTCTGTCACAGTGCGCCAATCACCGGTGTGGTTCCCTCCCCTACCGGAATAGAATAACTCTTTGCGTCTGTCACTAACGCCAGTAGGTTACAGGTTTGAAGCACGTCACAGTCATTCAATCATTGAATCCTACCAGAATACCACAGACAAGGTTAGACCTTCCGGATTCTCTTGAATGCTGCCATCAGTTCTTGCCTATACCACGAAGACTCTGATCTCACGGAATGGTTGGCTCGTTTCAGGCGAGCACTCGTTGTCAGGCGATCAACCATGCATCGTGCAATCAGGAATCCAAGAGATATCACTAAGCCTCAGATGCTTGTAGAACAAGAATGGTTGTCAGTCACCTTGTTCATGGTGAGAAGGATGATGGGCGTCAATCATCACCTTCATCATGTTGAAGAACAAGTGATATCTTGGATAAAGAACAAGCGGAATTGATGGAAGAACAATAGTAATTGCATTAATACTCGAGGTACAGCAGAGCTCCACACCTTAATCTATGGTGTGTAGAAACTCCACCGTTGAAAATACATAAGCATAAGGTCTAGGCATGGCCGAATGGCCAGCCTCCCAATGATCTAAGAACTAAAATGTCCAAAGATGATCTAGAGATCTAAAAGTGATCAAAAGATTTCTTATACAATAGTAAAAGGTCCTACTATAAGAAACTAGTAGCCTAGGGTGTACAGAAATGAGTAAATGACATAAAAATCCTCTTCCGGGCCCACTTGGTGTGTGCTTGGGTTGAGCAATGAAGCAATTTCGTGTAGAGACTCTTCTTGGAGTTAAACGCCAGCTTTGGTGCCAGTTTGGGCGTTTAACTCCCATTGGGTGCCAGTTCCAGCGTTTAACGCTGGGATTCCTTGAGGTGACTTTGAACGCCGGTTTGGGCCATCAAATCTTGGGCAAAGTATGGACTATTATATATTGCTGGAAAGCCCAGGATGTCTACTTTCCAACGCCTTGAGAGCGCGCCAATTGGGCTTCTGTAGCTCCAGAAAATCCACTTCGAATGCAGGGAGGTCAGAATCCAACAGCATCTGCAGTCCTTTTTAGTCTCTGGATCAGATTTTTGCTCAGGTCCCTCAATTTCAGCCAGAAAATACCTGAAATCACAGAACACACAAACTCATAGTAAGTCCAGAAAAGTGAATTTTAACTAAAAACTAATAAAAATACTAAAAACTAACTAGATCATACTAAAAACATACTAAAAACAATGCCAAAAAGTATACAAATTATCCGCTCATCACAACACCAACTTAAATTGTTGCTTGTCCCCAAGCAACTGAAGATCAAATAAGATAAAAGAAGAGAATATGCATGAACTCCAAAAATCTATGAAGATCAGTATAATTAGATGAGCGGGGCTTTTATCTTTTTGCCTCTGAATAGTTTTGGCATCTGGTGGACGAAATTGTATCTCTTTATAGAATATGATAATAGAATATGGTCCAAGATCAACTTCGTTCAACTAACCAGCAAGTGTACTGGGTCGTCCAAGTAATACCTTACGTGAGTAAGGGTCGAATCCAGAGATTATTGGTTTGAAGCAATCAATATTTATTTATTAATCTTAGTCAGGATGTCACAAAATTGTTTGGATTACTTGAACAATAGAGTTATTTGTTTATAAAGGATTATGGAATATATTGGAATAATAAAGAATACTAGCGTTACTTGTTGTGCAGTAATGGAGAATATGTTGGAGTTTTGGAGATGCTTTGTTCTCCTGATCTTCAACTCTTCCTTGAGATCCTCTTCTCACACGCAGATTCCTTCCATGGCAAGCTCTATGTAGGGTGTCACCGTTGTCAGTGGCTACTTCCATCCTCGCAGTGAAAGCTAATGCACGCACTCTGTCACAGTACGGCCATCACCGGTTGGTTCCCGCTCCTACTGGAATAGAATCCTCTTTTGCGTCTGTCACTAACGCCCAGCAGGTTAAAGTTTGAAGCACGTCAACAGTCATTCAATCCCGGATCCTACTCGGAATACCACAGACAAGGTTTAGACTTTCCGGATTCTCATGAATGCGCCATCAATCCGGCTTATACCACGAAGATTATGTTGGGGAATCTAAGAGATATTCATTCATCTGATGTAGAACGGAGGTGGTTGTCAGGCACACGTTCATGGGTTGAGGAAGGTGATGAGTGTCACGGCTCATCACCTCTCCAGTTAGGCGCGAATAAACATCTTAGATAAGACAAGCGTGTTTGAATGGAAAACAAAGGAATTGTATTAAATCATCGAGACGCTGCAGCTCCTCACCCCCAACAATGGAGTTTAGAGACTCATGCCGTCAAAAGTATGTAATTCAATCTGAAAATGTCATGAGTACAGATAAGTCTGTAAAAGTTGTTTAAATAGTAAACTAGTAACCTAGGTTTACAGAAAGTGAATAAACTAAGATAATTGGTGCAGAAATCCACTTCTGGGGCCCCTTGGTGTGTGCTGGGGCTGAGACTAATGCTTTCCACGGGTAAGGCCTTTCTTGGCGTCAAACTCCAAGTTTTGACGTGTTTTGGCGTTCAACTCCGGATCATGACGTTTTTCTGGCGTTTAACTCCAGACACAGCGTGTACTTGGCGTTCAACGCCAAGTTACGTCGTCAATCTTCGCGCAAAGTATGGACTATTATATATTGCTGGAAAGCCCTGATGTCTACTTTCCAACGCCGTTGAGAGCGCGCCAATTGGACTCCTGTAGCTCCAGAAAATCCATTTCGAGTGCAGGGAGGTCAGGATCCAACAGCATCAGCAGTCCTTTTTCAGCCTAAGTCAGATTTTTGCTCAGCTCCCTCAATTTCAGCCAGAAAATACCTGAAACACAGAAAAAATACACAAACTCATAGTAAAGTCCAGAAATATGATTTTTGCCTAAAACTAATATTATTTTACTAAAAACTAACTGAAACATGCTAAAATCTACATGAAATTACCCCCAAAAAGCGTATAAAATATCCGCTCATCACAACACCACTTAAACTGTTGCTTGTCCTCAAGCAACTAGATAAATAAATAGGATAGCAGAATTAAGAGTAATAATATTTAGAGTTTTAAATGAAGCTCATATTTATTAGATGAGCGGGCTTGTAGCTTTTTGTTTCTGAACAGTTTTGGCATCCCCCTGTATCTTTAAATTTTCAGAATAATTGGCATCCTTAGGAACTCAGAATTCAGATAGTATCATTGACTCTCCTAGTGTAGTATGTTGATTCTTGAACACAGTTATTTTATGAGTCTCTGGCTGTGGCCCTAAGCACTTTGTTTCCAGTATTACCACCGGATACATAAATGCCACAGACACATAACTGGGTGAACCTTTTCAGATTGTGACTCAGCTTTGCTAGAGTCCCCAGTCAGTGGTGTCCAGAGTTCTTAAGCACACTCTTTTGCTTTGGATCACGACTTTAACCACTCAGCTCAAGCTTGTAACTTGGACCTGCATGCCACAAGCATATGGTTAGGGACAGCTTGGTTTAGCCGCTTAGGCCTGGATTTTATTTCCTTGGGCCCTCCTATCCATTGATGCTCAAAGCCTGGATCCCTTTTTTTTATTCTAGCTATGCTCATGGCTTGTTTTTTTTTTTTTTTTTTTTTGACTGCTTTTCTTGCTTCAAGAATCAATTTCATGATTTTTCAGATCATCAATAATATTTTCGTGTTCCTCATCCTTTCAGGAGCCAATATTCATCAAATTCAAAGTACAATTTATGCACTGTTCAAGCATTCATTCAGAGAACAAAAAGTATTGCCACCACATATAATTAATTAGTCTTTATTACTAAGAACTCAAAAATATAATTACTTCTTTATTCTAAAAAAATTCTACTACTTTATTTATGCCTGATGATGATGAGAAAAATAAATTATAGCTTAATTGGAAATAAAATCAAAATAGACATGCTAATTACTACTACTCCTATATAACTTCTAAGGTAAAATCCTATAATAATATATCACAGAGTTAAAGCTGGAATTAGAACTTAACAACCTGTATTTTGGGAAGTGGATGTTCCTCTAGTCTGTGGGGTGCCTTCAAGAATTAATTTCTGACGCTTCAGCTCCCTTAAGTTCACATCCTTGCTCTTCCTGTTCTCTTAGGTGCCATGATCTTGATGAATTTTAGCTCAATGATCATGGCAATCACACAAACTTAGAGGTTTGCTTGTCCTCAAGCAAATAAAGGATAGAAAGAAATGGAGGGAAAGGCAATTTCGAAATCAAAGATATGATGAGTTGAAAAGATTTGAAAAGATTTTAAAAAGATAATTGAGTTTTGAAAGCAAACTTAAAAGAGTTGATTGGATTGAAAATTAATTTGTTTTTATGGATTAGATACATGTAATATTTTGAAAAAGGGATTTTAAAATTAGGATTTTTAGAACACTAATTTGATTTGAGGATGATTATTTGAAATATGTTATGCAAGAAAACATGAATTGAAACATAGAATTTAGAAAAATTAGGATTAAAAACGAAATTGTACCTCCTCCCACCATCCTGGCGTTAAACGCCCAACTGTTGCATGGTTTGGGCGTTTAACGCCCACATGTTGCTTCTCCTGGGCGTTCAACGCCCATATGATGCTTCTTTCTGGCGTTGAATGCCAGGAAGTCCTTCTTTACGGGCATTTTTCTAAACGCCCAGAATGCTAGCAGATTGGCGTTAAACGCCCAGAAGGTGCATCTTTCTGGCGTTTAACGCCCAGAAGATGCTCCTTTCTGGCGTTTAACGCCCAGATGGCTACCTTACTGGCGTTAAACGCCCAGTGGAGCTTCTTTTGGGCGTTTAACGCCCAAAGTATTTCTTACTGGCTTTTTCATGCCAGTGAGCTTCCAAATTTCCCTGTAACTCTGTGACTTCAACCAATTGTTATTTCACCTTTGAAGATACTTGACCTATATCTGTAAAGAAAGAAAATTTATCTAATTAGTGAATAAACTTTGTAAATGGCTGGGTTGCCTCCCAGCAAGCGCTTCTTTAATGTCCTTAGCTGGACTGTCACTGATCTTCATGTAATCTCAGTCTTGAGCATCTTGCTCAAAATTATCTTCAAGATAGTGTTTAACTCTTTGTCCATTGACAATGAACTTTTTGTTAGAGTCATTATCTTGAAGCTCTATGTAGCCATATGGTGATACACTTGTAATTACATATGGACCTCTCCACCGGGATTTTAATTTCCCGGGGAATATTTGAGCCTAGAATTAAATAGCAGAACTTTCTGCCCTGGTTTAAAGACTCTGGATGACAATTTCTTATCATGCCATTTTTTTGTTTTTTCCTTGTAAATTTTTGCATTTCAAAAGCATTGAGTCTAAACTCTTCTAGCTCATTTAACTGGAGCAATCGTTTTTCTCCAGCTAATTTAGCATCAAGATTCAGGAATCTGGTTGCCCAGTAGGCCTTATGTTCCAGTTCCACTGGCAAGTGACTGCCTTTCCATACACAAGCTGGTATGGAGAGGTCCCTATAGGGGTCTTAAATGCTGTTCTGTATGCCCACAGAGCATCATCCAAGCTTCTTGCCCAATCCTTTCTACGGTTAATTACAGTCCGTTCCAGGATTCTTTAAGTTTCTCTATTTGAGACTTCCGCCTGCCCATTAGTCTGTGGGTGATATGGAGTAGCCACCTTGTGGTTGACTCCATAACGTACTAGAGCAGAGTAGAGCTGCTTATTACAGAAATGAGTACCCCCATCACTGATTAACACTCTGGGGATACCAAATCTGCTGAAGATATGTTTCTGGAGGAATTTTAACACTGTTTTAGTGTCATTAGTGGGTGTTGCAATAGCCCACATTTGGATACATAATCCACTGCCACCAGAATATAGGTGTTTGAGTATGATGGTGGGAAAGGTCCCATGAAGTCAATGCCCCATACATCAAATAACTCAATTTCCAAGATTCCTTGTTGAGGCATGGCATAACTGTGAGGCAGGTTGCCTGATCTCTGGCAACTATCACAGTTAAGCACAAATGCTCGGGAATCTTTATAGAGAGTAGGCCAGTAGAAGCCACTCTGGAGGACTCTTGTGGCTGTTCGTCACTTCCAAAATGTCCTCCATACTGGGATCCATGGCAATGCCAAAGGATCTTCTGTGCTTCTTCTTTAGGCACACATCTACGGATTACTCCGTCTGCACATCTCTTAAAGAGATATGGTTCATCCCAGAGATAGTATTTTGCATCTGTGATTAATTTCTTTGATTGCACCTTACTGTACTCCTTGGGTATGAATCTCACTGCCTTGTAGTTTGCAATGTCTGCAAACCATGGCACTTCCTGGACGGCTAGTAATTGCTCATCCGGAAGGTTTCAGAATTTCAGTGAGAGGGAGGGACGCCCCTTCCACTGTTCTATTCGGGACAGGTGATCTGCTACTTGATTTTCTGTCCCTTTTCTGTCTCTTATTTCTATATCAAACTCTTGCAGAAGCAGCACCCATCTGATGAGTCTGGGTTTTGAATCTTGCTTTGTGAGTAGATATTTAAGAGCAGCATGATCAGTGTACACAATCACTTTTGATCCACTAAGTAGGATCTGAATTTGTCAATGGCGTAAACCACGCAAGTAGCTCTTTTTCTGTGGTTGTGTAATTCTTCTGTGCATCATTTAGCACACGGCTGCATAGTAAATGACATGCAGAAGCTTGTCATGCCTTTGCCCCACACTGCACCAATGGCATGGTCACTGGCATCACACATTAGTTCAAATGGTAATGTCCAGTCTGGTGCAGAGATGATTGGTGCTGTGACCAATTTAGCTTTCAGAGTTTCAAATGCCTGCAGACACTCCTCATCAAAGATAAATGGCGTGTCTGCAGCTAGCAGGTTGCTCAGAGGTTGGCGATTTTTGAAAATCCTTTATAAACCTCCTATAAAAACCCTGCATGTCCCAGAAAACTTCTGATTGCCTTAACATTAGCAGGTGGTGGTAATTTTTCAATTACTTCTACCTTAGCTTGGTCCACCTCTATCCCCTTGTTCGAAATTTTGTGCCCAAGGACAATTCCTTCAGTCACCATAAAGTGACATTTTCCCAGTTTAAAACCAGGTTAGTCTCTTGGCATCTTTCAGAACAAGTGCTAAATGGTTAAGGCAGGAGCTGAATGAGTCTCCAAATACTGAAAGTCATCCATGAACTTCCAGGAATTTTTCCACCATATCAGAGAAAATTGAGAGCATGCACCTCTGAAAGGTTGCAGGTGCATTGCATAGCCAAATGCATCCTTCTGTATGCAATACTCCAGAAGGGCATGTGAATGCCGTTTTCTCTTGATCCTGGGGATCTACTGCAATTTGATTATAAACCTGAATATCCATCCAGAAAGCAGTAGTATTCATGACCGCTATCTTTCTAGCATCTGGTCTATGAATGGTAAAGGAAAATGATCCTTTCTGGTGGCTGTATTGAGCCTTCTATAATCAATACACATACGCCACCCTGTAACTGTCCTTGTAGGAACCAGTTCATTTTTTTCATTGTGAACTACTGTCATGCCTCCTTTCTTAGGGACAACTTGGACAGGGCTCACCCAGGGGCTGTCAGAAATAGGATAAATAATCCCAGCCTCTAGTAATTTAGTGACCTCTTCTGCACCACTTCTTTCATAGCTGGATTCAGCCGCCTTTGTGGTTGAACCACTGGCTTGGCGTCATCCAACAAGATTTTTGTGCATGCACCTGGCTGGGCTAATGCCCTTAAGATCACTAATGGACCACCCAAGAGCTGTCTTGTGCGTCCTTAGCACTTGAATTAGTGCTTCCTCTTCCTGTGGCTCCAAGGTAGAGCTTATAATTACAGGAAAGGTTTCACCTTCTCCCAGAAATGCATATTTCAGGGATGGTGGTAATGGTTTGAGCTCGGGTTTTGGAGGTTTCTCCTCTTCCTGAGGGATTTTCAGAGGTTCTATTATCTTCTCTGACTCCTCCAAATCAGGCTGAACATCTTTAAAGATGTCCTCTAGCTCTGATTCGAGACTCTCAGCCATATTGACCTCTCTTACCAGAGAATCAATCATGTCAACACTCATGCAGTCATTTGGGGTGTCTGGATGTTGCATGGCTTTGACCACATTCAACTTAAATTCCTCCTCATTGACTCTCAAGGTTACTTCCCCTTTTTGGACATCAATGAGGGTTCGGCCAGTTGCTAGGAAAGGTCTTCCTAGAATGAGAGTTGCACTCTTGTGCTCCTCCATTTCCAGCACCACAAAGTCAGTAGGAAAGGCAATGGCCCACCTTGACAATCATGTCTTCAATCACGCCTGATGGGTATTTAATGGAGCCATCAGCAAGTTGAAGACATATCCTGGTTGGTTTAATTTCTTCAGCTAAACCAAGCTTTCTGATAGTAGATGCAGGTATTAGGTTGATACTTGCCCCAAGATCACATAAAGCTTGCTTGGTACAAACACCTTCTAATGTGCATGGTATCATAAAGCTCCCAGGATCTTTAAGCTTCTCAGGTAAGCTTTTCAGAATGACTGCACTGCATTCTTCAGTGAGGTAAACTTTTTCAGTTTCCCTCCAATCCTTCTTATGACTTAAGATCTCTTTCATGAACTTAGCATAAGAGGGTATTTGCTCAAGTGCTTCTGCAAACGGAATCTTTATTTCAAGAGTCCTGAGATAGTCCAAAGCGGGCAAATTGCTTATCCTGTTCCGCTTGGCGGAGTTTTTGAGGATAAGGCATTTTGGCTTTGTATTCCTCAACCTTAGTTGCTGCAGTTTTATTACCTACAGAAGTGGGTTGGGAAGCCTTGTTATCACACTTGTATGTGACTGATCCCTTCTGGCATTTGAATGCCAGAGGTAGGAGCTGGAGTGGCGTTAGACGCCACTTCCTTGCTTGTTACTGGCGTTTGAACGCCAGAACCATGCTCCTTTTGGGCGTTCAACGCAGATTCAAGCTTGTTTCTGGCGTTGAACGCCAGGAATCAGCATGGTCTGGGCGTTCAGCGCCAGCTTTATCCCTTTCTGGGCTCTGCTTGTCCTCAGAGGGATTTTGATTAGCTATTCGTTCATTTCCTTGCTTCTTGCTGCTTTGAAGTGAGGTATTTAATGTTTTCCACTTCTTAATTGAACTGCTTGGCATTCTTCTGCTATTTGTTTTGACAGTTGTTTTTCTGTTTGCTTTAATTGCACTTCCATGTTCCTGTTGCCATTCTTGTTTCCTGTAATATCTCCTTGAATTCGGCTAGCTGCTGAGTTAGAAAGTCTAATTGCTTATTAAATTCATTAGCCTGATCCACCGGATTGAGTTCTGCAGTTACTGTTTAGCTTCTCCTTCCATGGAAGATTCACTGCTTAGATACAGATGCTGATTTCTGGCACTGTATCAATAAGCTCTTGAGCTTCTTCAATGTTTTTCTCATGTGTATAGATCCACCAGCTGAGTGGTCTAGAGAAATCTAAGCTTTTTCTGTAAGCCCATAGTAGAAGATGTCTAATTGCACCCATTCTGAAAACATTTCAGAGGGGCATTTTCTTAGCATCTCTCTGTATCTTTCCCAAGCATCATAAAGGGATTCATTATCTCCTTGTTTGAAGCCTTGGATGCTTAGCCTTAGCTGTGTCATCCGTTTGGGAGGGAAATAGTGATTCAGGAATTTTTCTGACAGCTGTTTCCATGTTTTTATGCTGTTCTTAGGCTGTTGTTTAACCACCTCTTAGCTTGATCTTTTACAGCAAATGGAAACAGTAGTAATCTGTAGACATCCTGATCCACTTCCTTATCATGTACTGTATCAGCAATTTGCAGAAATTGTGCCAGAAATTCTGTAGGTTCTTCATGTGGAAGACCAGAGTACTGACAGTTTTGCTGCACCATGATAATGAGCTGAGGATTCAGCTCAAAGCTACTAACTCCAATGGAGGGTATACAGATACTACTCCATATGAAGCAGTAGTGGGTTAGCATATGACCCCAGAGTCCTCTTGGACTGTTCATCCTACTTGCTTCCATGATTGAATACAAGTTGAGAATTTATAGTTTGAAATATGGTGATGTAATAATTAAAAATGAAATAATAAAAAAGAAAAAAATCGAAAAAGTAGTTGGAAAGTATAATTTTTTTTTTTTAAAAAAAATAAAACGAAATTAAATAAAAGAGTGGAAATATTTTGAAATTGAAAATTGAATTTTTATAAAAGATTTTCGAAAAAATTAGTTCAAAATTAGTTAGAAAAATAAAATTTTTGAATTTTGAATTTTATGAAAGAAAAACACAAAAGACACAAGACTTAAAATTTTTAGATCCAATGCTCCTTATTTTTCGAAAATTTTTGGAGGGAAAACACCAAGGAACACCAAACTTAAAATTTTTAGAAACCAAGACAAATTTTCGAAAATTATATTAAAATTAACAAGAAAACACCAAACTTAAAGTTTGGCACAGATTAAACCAAGAAAAATTATTTTGAAAAAGATTTTCAAAAGAACTGGTGCCCAATTGCCAAGACTAAGCCAACACTATACCAACTGAATTAAAAATGTAATGTATTTTAAAGATGTATTATTTTATGGATAAACTAAATTTTTGAAAACTAATGTTTTGAAAAAGCACAAGAAAACAAGAAAAGGCACAGAACAAGAAAAACTCAAGATCAACAAGAAAAATAGCAAGAACAACTTGAAGATCAATGAAGAACAAAGAACACAAGTCGAAAATTTTAAAAGAAAATATGAGATATGCAATTGACACCAAACTTAGAACAAGACACTAAACTCACGAAAATTTAACAATTAATTAAGAAAAATAATATTTTTGAAAAGAAATTTTTTTTTGAAAATAAACTATCCTATCAAGATTTAGTGACTCTATAACAATAAAAAAATAAAAATAAAATAAATTATTCCTAATCTAAGAAATAAAATAAGCCTTCAATTGTCCAAACTCAATAATCCCCGGCACGGCGCCAAAAACTTGGTGGACGAAATTGTATCTCTTTATAGAATATAATAGAATATGGTCCAAGATCAACTTCGTTCAACTAACCAGCAAGTGTACTGGGTCGTCCAAGTAATACCTTACGTGAGTAAGGGTCGAATCCACAGAGAGATTGGTTTGAAGCATCAATATTATTTTATAATCTTAGTCAGGATGTCACAAATTGTTTGGATTACTTGAACAATAGAGTTATTTGTTTATAAAGGATTATGGAATATATTGGAATATAAGAATACTAGCGTTACTTGTTGTGCAGTAATGGAGAATATGTTGGAGTTTTGGAGATGCTTTGTTCTCTGATCTTCAACTCTTCCTGAGATCCTCTTCTCACACGCAGATTCCTTCCATGGCAAGCTCTATGTAGGGTGTCACCGTTGTCAGTGGCTACTTCCCATCCTCGCAGTGAAAGCTAATGCACGCACTCTGTCACAGTACGGCCAATCACCGGTTGGTTCCCGCTCCTACTGGAATAGAATCCCTCTTTTGCGTCTGTCACTACGCCCCAGGTTAAAGTTTGAAGCACGTCACAGTCATTCAATCCCAGAATCCTACTCGGAATACCACAGACAAGGTTTAGACTTTCCGGATTCTCATGAATGCTGCCATCAATCCGGCTTTACCACGAAGATTCTGTTGGGGAATCTAAGAGATATTCATTCAATCTGATGTAGAACGGAGGTGGTTGTCA